>NW_025838075.1:68036-73925 GCF_002878395.1 Capsicum annuum | reverse complement strand
GGAGCTGAAGGAACATGTCTCCAACTAACTCCGTAAAACTGAACTGAAGAAATAAATAAATGTATCAAATCATATTTTCCTCAAATCAATGAGGACTCACTGTGTCTCTGCGACTGGAATGCTACCTCTACTACTGGGCTAGAGCTCGTGTCTTGGAACCTATGGTGTAAGATGAAAAGAAAGCACCATAGCGCAAATGCGTTAGTACAACTGGAGTACTGAGTATATAAGGAAGGTAGGCTAAACATAAAGGGTTTCATGCATGAACAACACTAACTGACTAATATGAACATGGGAGTACAAACAAACATATATAAAAACTGGGATCATGAATACGTGATAGCATGACCTGTAAGATAATACATGGTTTACTGATAACTGTCATAACTGATACTGAAACTGTGGGAAGTAGTGTTTAATCAACATGCCCCATGTATGTCGGTATAGCTAAGCCGGAGTCCAATCTCTGCCCCGATTGAAGGGCTGTCAATACCGTACCATGGGTAAGGACAGCCTGTGAGTAACCCTTATCTCGCGGGTACTCAATGAGAACGGTGGGAACCCTAAACCGACGGGTTAAGACACCTCATCAACCCTAATCAAACAAATTAAGATGTCTCAACCTATGCTGGCTACATAGTTCTGGAACACAAGGATGACTACTAAGAATCACACCCTGAA
This sequence comes from Capsicum annuum, assembly GCF_002878395.1. Lineage (NCBI taxonomy): Eukaryota > Viridiplantae > Streptophyta > Magnoliopsida > Solanales > Solanaceae > Capsicum > Capsicum annuum. Next base: position 73,244 of record NW_025838075.1, on the reverse strand, counting down.
GTGGCGGGTGCGGTGCTAACCTTTACTCCCATCTGGAGGGACTGGACATGAATAAATGACTGTGCATGACTTAATCTTACTGAATCCCATTGACTGGTGGAATGTTACTGATATCTGACAACTGACTAAGATCATGAGGTTTTCCTGAGTTACATGACTGACTGAAGTCTATGGAATCATAGCTTAAGTTCAGATATCGTGAAAGATGACATGGCTTTAGGTACACAGCTATATTTTTTAGGTACAAGTACCCCTAGGACTCGAAAGGAGAAAACTAACACACATGGCATGACTTGATCACAAGATTTGAGTCCACAATTCACAATATCATAAGTAAGGCGTTCATAATAATAATGATTCTCAACAAACTATCACATGATCGGGAATGCACACAACATATATATACTTGCATGGCTTCAATAACATGGTAATTCCATATTGCAACAATGTCATGAGCATCTCGTACAACTTTTTCAATTCAAGACCATAGCACGGAGATCACGTTAAATATAAACTTAGAACATTGAATAGTCATTTAAGACTTATTATGTCACAAAAGCATGATTTCTATTCCCTTAGGTATTTTCACAAACACCTTACATGCACATCTTAGGCATAGGCGAATTCATCAAGATTACAAATATTCAACCACCAATTTCACATATTTATACGTTAAATACCACTTTATCCTCACAATAAACATACAAAGATCCCATCTTAGGCATCATCAAACTCCAACCACATGAACATCAAACACCAATAACATAAACATCATAATACAAAATTTAGAAGATGGTTCTTGAGCTTCATGGATGAAAGGAGTCCATGAATTAACTCAAGCATACCTTAGAAGGAAGATTCTTGATGATTGATGAAAGAATTTCCTTGAAATTGGATATTCAAGCTTAGTTATGAAACCTTAGTTGTTTTTCTCTTTTAGTGCTCTTGGATGATGAGCTTTGAGATGATAATAGGGTTGTAATATGTTTAGAAGCTATATATTTTGTAGGGTTAAGTTTAGGGACGTGTAAGGAGTGTTAAAAGACTTAATTACCCTAAAAATAACTCAAAACGGAGTGTTTTTGGCACCTGGAACTGACTTAGGTGGCGCCCAAGTGATTTCCTAAGATAGGTTAGGAGGCGCCTAACCAATCTCCTATTTGGTTGGGCGTCGCCTAACCAATCGCCTATCCTTACTATCTCTCACAAAAATTGGCATAACTTTTTGCTCGGGTATTGGATTAAGGAAAAATTGGTATTGTTGGAAAGCTAATTTGATTCTCTACAATTTGGTGGGTCTATATCATCCAAAATACCATACTAAAATCTAGGTATACTCGTTCAAAATGACCCTTGCAAAATCGAACACTAAAACTTGATGGATTCAAAAACTCTTAGCTTGTATTACCTTAAGTGACTCATACGAACATGCTTCATACATCATAAGTTATCCTATCACTAGTATATTCATTGTAAGTTATGTACTCAAGTATGAATCATAGGATAGGAGATTTCATATGTAGGAATACTTATTCACTTCCTATCTTAGAAACATGTGGGGTATTACAATTATCCAGGAAGGTAAGGAGAAGAGCAAACGTGTTAACCGAGATGTACTAATAGAGCAGTTAGGTTGAGACTGCTGAGGCTGCTGAAAAAGGTGGACAGACTGAGACCACACAGACTTCTAATGTTGTGGGTACATCTAGTACCCTACCTTTAGTCCAGTCTGAACCACCTTGGCCAAGAGTTATTCTAGATATTTTTATGATGATCTCACAGGCTATGTGGGTTTATGCAATGACATGATTGGGCATATTAAAGGACAAGGTCCAAAATATAGAAATGGAAGTAAGGACCTGAGTTGACAAGTAGTTTGCAAACAAAGATAAACGGGTGTATCTAATATTGGATGCATTCAAGTAGCGAATGACTCATCAGCTAGGGATAAGCTAGATCATGAACATTGGAGAGGTCAAATAAAATGTAGCCAACATTAAAAAGATGATGGACAAGTTATATAAGTGATTGGTTATCCCTAAGCCCGTGGTTATGACAGTTGTGCCTGAAGTCCATATTGATAATATTTGGGCTATTCCAAACTCGGTAGAGAAGATAAGAGAAAGAAAGAAAATAAATCATTCGAGTGTATCAAAAAAGAAGTATTGAAGAAAGCTAAGAGAGATAGCCTATAGAGTGAGCAGGACCGATAGGTAAGGGTCTACATACGGAAGCTTGAAGTTCGAGATCAAAATTTATTGATGCCGAGGGAGGTAGTGATATAGACCCACCAATTTATGGATCACTGAGCACACCAACCACAACCGGTTCTACTATTGCTAGCATAGTCCCGGTAGCTGAGGGGACTATAGATAATGATTGTGGGACCCAACTTGAAGGCCCAAATAAGTATGTTGTATAAGCTGGCGCCTTGAGTATCCAGGTATGTTACCAATCCCATGTGATTTATTTTTTAGATGCATTAGGGATAGTGCATAGGCTTTAAGTTGGGGGTGGGGGTGTACCAAGGTCGCCATAGGCTATACTTGCCATGTTTCGAAACCCATGGCCACAATCTAAAAATAACTTGAAGAACTAGCATATTGTGTTTTTGTTTTGTGTTGTCATTATGTGTTGTCTGCTGGAAATAGCTAAAAGTATGAGGAGAAGTATTTATTGCAGTTGATTTATTTTAAATAATTATACTGGAAACTGTCTGATTTGAAAAAAATTATGTTTAAAATTTAATACCTCTCCTAAATTTTTATGGTAATTATGTGATATGTATATGTGTGTGAGACAGCTATTAGGATTAGGAATAGAACAAATAGGGCCGATAATTACATAACTAAGTAAGTAGTACTTAGCAATGTAACCTTGTGCGGGTGTGTGTGGGGTATTACTGAGTTCTTGACGTATCAGGATCTAGAACTTGACCGATTGTTTTTACCTAGGTCCAGGATAGTCAAGTAGGAAATGATCATAGGCCATTTTTATTTTAAGTATACTTGAGCTTAAATTCCCAACCAAATGAATTATGAATCCCTTTGTTCAAAATGTTTGAGCTTTAACTGACAAAATTTTTGTTTTACACCAATTTCACCTGCCCGTGTCTACAATGAACCTGTATTGGCCCTAGTCCTCCTTAGACATTGTGCACCTCAACTCAGGTAAATCACCTAAGTCATAGGTAAGGAGCAATAAGGAGACACCTTGAGACTTACAAGGTAAAGGTTGAGATTTATCAAAACATTCACAAGATGGTTGATAATACATAACTTGTTGACTTTACTTACAGAACAATAGAATAGGTGGGTTAAACACGAGAAATTTACTGAGTTGACAAGCTAGGGGGAATACAGTCCTAGTGTTCGTCTTCTATTATTTACAACTCAAAACATTCAAGATTCTGTTACTAGTTACTAATAATTCTAAATTCCTTAACTTACTTTCTGAACTTCTCATGAATTACACCATGGTAAGAAACTATTCAACATTTTCCTTGTGAGATCGACCCCAACCTAGTTGGGTTACTGTATTTGGCATCGACCGTAACATAATTTTTTTAGAGGTTAGTTTTGGGCGACATTAGTGGATAAGATGAGTAAGTCTACTCATTTCTTGCCCGTGAGGACTAATAACTCTTTTGAGGAATATGCGAAATTATTCATTGTAGGGATAATATATTTTCATCGTACTATAATTTTCATTCATATATATTTGGGGTACCCAGTTCTCATCTCACTTTTAGAGTTCATTCTAGTGAGGATTAGGGACTTAGGTGACCCTTAGTACTGCTTTGCACTAGAAGACACATGGGAAATTGGAAAGGATAATACAGTGTTTGGAAGGTATGCTTCAGGCATGTATTTTGATTTTGGTAGTAGTCGGGTAGACAACTTACCTCTCATTGTATTTGGCTACAACAACAGTTATCACTCTAGTAGGTGTAGGTCACCTATTAGGAGGTTAGAGGTTGGTGATAATAAGTTGTTGGCCCTAATTTGGTTCACCAAGCCATGGAGAAAGTAAAGGTGATTCGAGACAGACTTAAAACCACCAAAACTCCTACACGGATATGAGGCAAAGGTAGTTGGAGTTCAGTATTGGTGGTTAAATATTTTTAAAGGTATCCTCCATGGAGAATGTGATGTGGTTTGGTAATCAGGGGAAACTCAGACCCTATTATGTTTGTTCATACTTGTTTTTGAAAAGGGTTGGTAATGTTGCATGAGAATTGGAATTGCCCTCTTTCTTGAGCTCCATTCATCCAGTGTTTCATGTTTTGATGCTGAGAAAGTGTGTGGGAGATCCTTCTACGATTGTTTCTTTAGAAATGATGGGTATTTCAGATTCTTTATCATATGAGGAAGTCTCAATTGATATTTTGGATCTGCAAGTCCATCAATTATGGACTAAGGATGTGGCTTTAGTAACGATTATTTAGAGAAACCAAAAAGGTTGAGTAAGCTATGTGGGAAGCCAATAAGGATATGGAGTTCAAGTATCCATTCTTATTTTGCATTTTGTATAATCGTGCTTAAGGTATGTTTATTCCGTGGCATTTTTTCTGACTTTGTTAAAGAAAATGGCAATTTCCTTGGCATCTTTGTTTTCTATCTTTATTAAATGTAAGAGTAGTAGTATGTGGAGTCAAATCATGTTAATAAATGCCTTGTCCTATCATTTGAGGATGAATGATCCTAAGATAGGGATAATGTAACACTATGGCTTTTTGGTCCTTGAAAATTTCTAAAATTTCTTCTCCATTGTCCTGACTACGACTCCTTTGACGATTCGTAGAGAGTCATGATGGATTGTAGGAACTCAGTCGCATTTTAATTAGAACAAGTGTCTTAGTATTCTGCTCTTAATATGAGTGGCTCTCAATTTATCGTCAAGACTTCTTACGAGTTGTAAGGATCAAGTTGTAAGGTGTCTAGAAATTTTGGTCCAAGTCACTGTCTTCATTATGACTAGAGTCCAGGAGTCGTAAAGACTCATGACAATTTGTTATGTCCCAATCATGGGGTGTTCCGAGAGTCATCCCAATTTTAGTTTTCTTGAGCATAAAAAGTGGTTATGAGTCATTAAGTGTGGTAACGAGTTTGTGGTGTGAATTGTCGCCAGACCACTATGGGGTCTTAGTGGTTCTGTATTGACTACGAATCCTTGTGATAAGTCGTAATGTATCCTTATGAGTCATAT
>NW_025838075.1:48275-65036 GCF_002878395.1 Capsicum annuum | reverse complement strand
GAATTGTTTAATGTTTAAGAATAATTTTCTATGTATTAATGAATAGAAAAATAAGGTAAATAACCTCCTAAGTGTATTAGAAGTCGTGGGTCATAATTAGGGTGAATAGGGAAATATCTAGAAAACCCTTACTTAAGTCCCTAAGAAACTCATCACAGGGATACGACTGACCCTCTTACGAGTCGTACCCTTTCTTACGATTGGTCCCCACCAGTCGTACCCAGGCCTTAACCTTGGATCAGATACTATTCAGTATACTACTAATCCAACCAAGTCATAACCTCAGTATATGATTTGTATCCATGATCCGTATCCCCGATAGAAAGAATTAGCAAGAGGATCAAACACTGCCCACCATACTAGTCCCTCATACGACTCGTACTCAAGCCTTACAACTCATAGCATTAAGTCATAACCATTCCTGTGATCTAAACCATCCCACCAACTAATACTGGTCAACTTACGATAGGACTATACCACTCGTACCCTCGTATATGGCTCATACCCTGGAGTAATATTGAGTCTGAAGAATGGTTTTCAAGGAAAATTTGTAAGTAGGAAACCCAGGATGAAACATTCTCCCCAACTAGGAACATTCATCCCCGAATGATACACAAGGTAGGGGTAACCATACATAGAGTCATTTGTATTATCAAACATCCCCTTAAAAATGCTTGAAAACAAAGAGGCAAAGCTATTAATATTTCCTTTAACAAATTCAAAAAATAAAGATGTTTCCAAAAGAACATACCTTTCACACAAATACCAGGAGCAGAAAAAAATGTGGATAATTGGACTTCATGTACTCTTTGCTTCCCACATAGCTTCTTCCACCTTATGGTTCCGCCATAGAATCTTAATCGAATCCACATCCTTGGTCCATAATCGATTAACTTGCCTATCCAATATCTCAACCAGGACCTCTTCATAAGACAGAAAATCTGAGAAATCCAACACTTCTAAAGAAACAACCAAAGAAGGATCGCCAAATCACTTTCTCAAGATGGAAGTATGAAAGATCAGATGAACCAAACCCAAACTTGCAGGCAACTCCAACTTATAAGAAACATTGCCCACACTCCTTAAAATCCCATAAGGACCAATATACTGAGGGCTGAGCTTCCCTTTCTTGCCAAACCACACTACTCCCTTCATGGAAGATACCTTTAGAAACACCCTGTCCCCAACCTCAGACTCCAAGTCTCTACGCCTAACATCCACATAGGACTTTTGGTGACTCTGGGCAGCCTTAATCTTATCCTGAATCACCTTCACCTTCTCCATTGATTGATAGACCAAATTGGGACCAAATATATCCGCCTCACCAAGATCAAACCATCCAATAGAAAATCTACACTTCCTACCATACAATGCCTCAAAAGGAGCCATACCAATTCTAGAATAATATCTATTATTGTAAGCAAACTCTACCAAAGGTTGATGCTTAACCCAACTACCACTATACTCAATCACACGTGCCCAAAGCATATCCTTTAATGTCTAAATAGTTCTCTTCGCTTGCCCTTCTGGCTGTGGATGGAAAGCAATACTCAGACTAACCTTAATACCCAATCCCTTCTGTAAACACTGCCATAAATGAGAGGTAAACTATATACCACGATCAAAAATAATTAAAATAGGTACCCCATGTAGCTTTACAATCTCTTAAATATACAACTTTGCATAATCCTCCACCGAAAAGAAAGTCCTTACCGGCAAAAAGTGAGCAGACTTGGTCATCCTATCCACGATGACCCAATTCAAATCAAAATGATTTTGAGATCGAGGAAGATCGGTAATGAAATCCATATTGATCATCTCCCACTTCCATTCAGGAAACTTGGCCATGAAGTCAACAAAATCTCGCTTCATACCATTCCACTAATAGATTTCCCTGAGATCATGATACATCTTTGTCGAACCAGGATGGACAATATAGCACGACTCATGCGCCTTAGCCAAAATCCTTTGTCACAACCCGTCGACATTCGGAACACAGAACCTCCTTTGGTACCGCAAAGTACCATCACCACTTATCTCAAACACCGCTACCTTTTTCCCACCAATATCACTATTGATTTTCATTAAGTCCAGATCCAACACTTGTTTCTCTTTAATCTCTGCCCAAGAGACGATTGAAATACTTCTTACACCATCAGATCACCATTCTTAGAATTCAAGAGATGAACTCAAAGATTGTCCAAGCGGTGAATATCCTTCTCTAATTCCCACTTGCCTACCTCCATATGAGCCAAACTTCCCATAGATAACCTGCTATGAGCATCATCTAACAGGTTAGCCTTACCTGGGTGGTAGTGAAGACTCATATCATAATTTTTGAGAAGCCCAAGCTATCTCCTTTGCCAGAGATTAAGCTTCTTCTGCATGAATACATACTGAAGACTCTTATGATCAGAAAAGATATCTATGTGAACACTATACAGATAATACTGACATATTTTCAAAGCAATCACAACCGCCAATAGCTCTAAATCATGAGTAGGATAATTCCTCTCATGCACCTTCAAATTTTTGGAAGCATAGGCAATCACCTTCCCATGTTGTATCAAAACACAGACAAGCCCTACCTAAGATGTATCATAATAAACCAAAAACCCATTATTTCCTTCCAACAGAGTAAAAATTGGAGCCAAAGTCAACCTACCCTTCAATTTCTCAAAACTCCCTTCACAAGCATCTGACCAAGAAAACTTATCCTTTTTCTGAGTTAACTTAATCAAGGAGCAACTATCATGAGAAACTTTCTACGAACTACCTGTAATACCCAATTAAACCCAAAAGGCTTCGAACATCGAATGGATTCGTGAGCTTAGGCCACCCTCTCACCGCAGTAACCTTTTGAGGATCAACCATTATCCTTTCACCCTCACTAGAAATAATGTGACCCAAGAAAGTCACAACATTCAACCAAAACTGATACTTAGAGAACTTGGCAAACAATTATTGTTCTTTAAAGGTTTGCAACACCATATGGAGGTGATTAGCATGATCCACTTTACTCCATGACTACACCAGAATATCATCTATAAACACCATGAAAAGGAGATCCAAATAATTTCTAAATACCTTATTCATCAAATCCATAAACAATGTCGGAGCATTTGTCAATCCAAATGACATCACTAAGGACTCAAAATGCCTATATCGAGTACAAAAAGCTAACTTAGGGATATCCACCTCCCTAATCTTAAGTTGATGGTACCCAGACCGAATATCTATCTTGGAAAAGAACTTGTCACCCTGCAACTGATCAAATAGATCATCTATTCATGGGAGAGGATACTTGTTCTTAACCGTTACCATGTTTAACTGCCTGTAGTCAATGCACATCCAAAGGGAACCATCTTTGTTACGCGTGAACAACACTGGTGCACCGCACAGAGAAACACTAGGATAAATAAACCACTTATCTAGAAGATCCTTAATTTACTCCTTAAGTTCCCTTAACTCAGTTAGAGCCATTTTATATAGAGGAATAGATATTGGACGAGTGTCCAGAAGTAAATTAATACCAAACTCTATTTCTCTATATGAAGGAACAATATGAAGATCATCCGGAAAGACATATAGAAACTTATTAATCACCACAATTGACTGCAAAGAAGGACCTTTCGATTTGGAATCTTTAACCTAAACCAGGTGACAAAGACACCCATTACACATTAACCTTTAATCTTCCCTTGGAGCTAGAGAACAACCCTTCCATTCTATTTTTGGCGCATCGGGGAACATAAAGATGACCCTACAAGTTCGACAGTCTAAAGATGCATAACAAGAATGCAACTAATCTATACACAAAATTACATTAAAATTAACCATTCCCAACTCAAACAGATCTGCCAAGGTCTGTTTGTCACTAACAAATACCACACACCCTATATGGACTCGTTCTATAATGTCCAAGTGTCCTACCAGGGTAGAAACAAAAAAGGATCTAAAATAATTTTTGGATCAAAACCAAAAGACACGTTATATAGGGAGTCACATAAGAAAGAGTGAAGCCCGGATCAAGAAAACAATACATATTATGGGAAAAGAGCTGTAACGTACTGGTAGCAACATCAGGTGATGACTTAAATTCCTATTGAAATGCCAAAGCATACAACCTATTTTGATCAACTCTAGAACCAGGAGCAATAACAAAAGCAGATGAAACACCATCAGGCGTAGGAGTAGAAGATGAATCCACCAGGATCTTATTTGCCTCTGAAGAAACCTTATTAGATGGACATTCCTTGAGCCGATGGCCTACCTGGCCGCTCTTATAACACTTATTTCTACCTTTCTCAAAGAATCCTAAATAAGGACGACCCCAAAACCGACAAAAAGGGCATAAATAAATAGACTGACCTCCACTCGCCTGAGATTGGGCTATCTAAAATCGAGAATTATCACTACCTTGGCAATGCCTATTGCCCAACTGCTGTGGGTAAGGAACACTGGCATCAAAGAATGAACTAGAACTCCACCAATTTTTTTGACACTTGCCACCATCTCTACTACCCTGAGACTGTGCTCTTCTCTGATCACAAAATATGCCCTACTTTCCCTGCCTATCTCCAAATTTTGCCTGCTTTCTCTTCTCATCCTCAAATTACTGTGTATGACTAAAAAACCTAGAGATATCCATATCCCTAATTATCAAGGAAATATTTCACTCCAAAATCAAATCTCTATTCAACTCAGAAGCAAACCTTCTCATTCTCGACCTCATATCAGTCGCTAAATCAGGGATAGACCTTGAAAACTGATAAAATTTCAAGGCATATTCCCTTACAGACATCTTTTCTTGCCTGAGGTTCACTAACTCCTCCATCTTAGCTTCCCCTAACTCTTGAGGAAAGAAATTATCCATGAAGGCATTAGAAAAGGCCTCCTACAAACCTTCCTCTACCATATCACCCTTATCTTTCTCCTACTCCTCATACCACTGATATGTAATATCTTTGAGTTGATAAGCTACAAAACTAACTCCCTCCACATCAAAAGCCTGCATAACCTAAAATATTTTCTCCAGATAATCTAAGAAGCCCCTTGGGTCTTCCTCTACCTTCACTCCCATAAAAGTAAGAGGACCCCTATTCATAAATTAACAAACCATTATAGCCTCAGTAGACAAAACACTAGCCACACCCCGCTCGACCTGAGCAATGACTATCTGAGCAATAACATAGATAGACTGATGAAACTCTGCATTCGTCACACTACCCTGGGGGATTTGAAGAGCAGTAGGAGGAATAGGAGGAACTCCAGCACAATAAGGAATAGGACCATGAGATCAAAGATATACTCAAGATGTAGGAGGTACCCCTTCAACATTATCCTCAGATAAGGCAGAAGGATTCCTTTGCATTCCAGATATAGGAGGCATGATCTGAAATACAAATAAATAAGGATTAGAGAGAATTCTAGGACAAAGAATTTCAAAAAAGTGAAACATTCCTAAATATCTTGCATTCTCTCTCTTATAAGTGTGGCATTCTACACACTCCTAAAAGAGACTCTACTCGATAAGGCTTTGTGGACTTTTCAATTGACCATAAATCTAAAGCTCTGATACCAACTTGTCATGACCCAAAACCAGGGCCTAAACGTAATGGGCATCCTAAGTTCAACCAGGATAGGGAACCTCCCTCTTAACCCAACCCAACCACCTTATACAGCCTCAGATGGACTGAATTCTAAACATGTAACAAAATAGCATTACAGTTCACATCAAGACTCTGGGATAGGATCACGATCGTGACCGACCCAATCGTGTATAACCGTACCAAACCCAACCATCCATACCATATCAAAACTAAAAGAATATCAAAAAATAATATGACCATCAATCCCAAGAAATAATATGATGGAACACTAAGAAATTACATCCGATGATCCTAGCCTTCTAGCTTATTCCAATGCCAAATCCGACACCAATACCGATCCCGCCCATACCAACCCCCAAAAGTACCACAAAGCCTCTATCTGAAAAAATACATATATCTAGTTGGGACATGCCCACAAACATGGTCAAAACTAATGTTTGAAATAAAAACAAAATATCTAAGAGTATCCATATCATGAAATAAAGCCTTCTGGAAAGTTAGAAGCACACCACTTCAATCAAAAAATTATTCTTGACTTAATCACAAGGTAGGAGGATATGAACAACCGGTTCCTACATAGTGTAGTTATATAGCTGCCAGTAGATGAGTTAGCAAATAACTGCTAGCATGTATCTCAGGATAAGGATAAAGTAATGCCATCTAAACAACCAAGTAAAACCATCCATTATGCATACAACCATACATATATATAAGTTCCAGGAAAGGGAATCTATGTTTAAAATGCATTCAAAACCTTTACCTAGGTTAGGTAACCTTATCATTTAACAACACCCATGCTTTATATGGGTTTAGCCTCCCCTACTAAAAGAGTCCCAGTGCGTGTAACTGCACGACTAGAATATATCCCACAGAATGACTAGTACATCCCTCCAATATAAAATATGACACTCACACGTGGCCATCAAAGACCCCTCATATCGGCAAAAATGAGTTTCCAGGATTAGTTTCCTCGGAACCTCCACCTTACACAACACAGTTACATAACCTGCCATTTTTTCCCAAATTAAAACCATATCCGAACAAATCCAAATAATATTTATTAACCAAGGTCATTTATTAGTGGTAGCATCATACCAACCATACTTGCAAGATTTATCATTAGCCAAACCATTTAGGTTAAGGGGACTCTTAAGTGTTATTTTTGTTTACCATATTAACCTCTTGGGAGACTTACATGTACTCCACAAGAAAAACCAACAAGCCTTTAACCTTTGTAAACTATTTTTAGTTCATGCATATGCTAAAAACAAGAAAGAGTTCCATTTAAAGAAGTCAATGCAATGAATATATCTTTATAACCATTTTATCAAACACCTTGGGGGCATTATATAACTAAAACCAATTTCAAAGACCATTAAACCATTACCATGCAAAATAATTTCCCAAAACCACCATTAATGCATATAAAATCATAGTTAAACCATAGGAAACCATAACCAAACCATTTACACCAAAACCTCCAATTATTAGTGGAAAACCATAACCCATGCAATATTGAAACCATGAAAACAACCATAAAATCCCTAATTTTTTAGAAATAAAAAGTAGGGAAGAGGCACATGCCTTAAATCAAGAAAGATTATGGGAGAAAATCACCAAAGCAAGCCCTAATGCAATTCCTAAGTTGAAACCTTATCTCTCTTGCCCCAAAATTTCTTGAGAGAATTATTTATTGTTTAGCAACAATTTTCTATATATTAATGAATAGAATAACAGGGTAATTAACCTCCTAAGTGTATTAGAAGCGTTGGTAATAATTAGGGTAAGTAGGGAAATATCTAGAATACCATCACTTAAGTCCCTAAAAAACTCGTCACAAGGATACGACTGACCCTCTTACGAGTCTTACCCTTCCTTACTATTGGTCCCCACCTGTGGTACCCAGGCCTTAACCTTGGATCATATACTATTCAGTATATGACTCATCCAACCAATTCGTAACCTCAGTATACGATTTGTACCAATGATCCGTATCCCCGATAGAATGAGTTACCATGAGGATCAAACACTGCCCACCATACTAGTCCCTGATATGACTCGTATCAAAGCCTTACAACTCATAGAATTAAGTCGTGACCATTCACGTGATCTAAACCATCCCAGAAACAAACACTAGTCAACTTACGACATGACTATACCACCCGTACCCCCGTATACGGCTCGTACCCTGGAGTAGTATTGGGTCTGAAGAATGGTTTTCAAGGAAAATTTCTAAGGAGAAAACCCAGGATGTAACATTCTCCCTCACTAGGAAAATTCATCCCCGAATGACGAACAAGGTAAGGGTAACCACACACAAAGTCATTTGCATTATCAAACATCCCTTTAAAAAAGCTCGAAAACAAAGAGGCAAATATATTAATATTTCCTTAAAAAAAACTCAGAAAATAAAGATATTTCCAACAGCACATACCTTTTGGATGAATACCAGGAGAAGAAAACAAATGTGGATACTTGGACTTCATTTACTCTTCTGCTTCCCACATTGCTTCTTCTACCTTATAGTTCCGGTACAAAATCTTAATCGCATCCACATCCTTGGTACATAATCGATGAACATGCCTATCCAATATTTCAATCGAGACCTCTTCATAAGACTGAGAATCTGAGAAATCCAACACTTCCAAAGGAAAAACCAAAGAAGGATCGCCAATACACTTTCTCAACATGGAAACATGAAATATCAGATAAACCAAACCTAAACTTACTGGCAACTCCAACTTATAAGCAACGTTACCCACTCTCCTTAAAATCCCATAAGGACCAATATACCGAGGACTGAGCTTTTATTTCTTGTCAAACTGCACTACTACCTTCATGGAAGATACCTTTAGAAACACTCTATCCCCAACCTCAAACTCCAAGTCTCTATGCCTAACATCCACATAGGACTTTTGGAGACTTTGGGCAGCCTTAAGCCTATCCCGAATCACCTTCACCTTCTCTATTTATTGATAGACCAAATCGGGACCAAACATATCCGCTTTACCTAGCTCAAACCATCCAATAGGAGATCTATATTTTCCACCATACAATGCCTCAAAAGGAACCATACCAATACTAGAATGATAGCTATTATTGTAAGCAAAATCTACCAAAGGTAAATGCCCAACCCAACTACCACCATACTCAATCATACATGCCCAAAGCATATCCTCTAATGTTTAAATAGTAATCCCCGCTTACCCATCTGACTGTGCATGGAAAGCAGCACTCAAACTAATCTTAATTCCCAATCCCTTCTAGAAAGACCACCAGAAATAAGAGGTAAATTGTGCACCACGATCAGAAATAATCGAAATAGGTACCTTATGTAGCTTCACAAACTCTTGAAGATACAATTTTGTATAATCATCCACCAAAAAGGTAGTCCTTACCATCAAAAAGTAAGCAGACTTGGTTATTCTATCCACCATAACCCAAATCAAATCAAAATAATTTTGAGATCAAGAAAGATCGGTAATGAAATCAATATTGATCATCTCCCATTTCCATTCAGGCAACTCTATTTCTTGATGTACCCCATTAGTCCTAATGTGATCAACCTTAACCTGTTGACACACCATGAACTTGGCCACGAAGTCAACAAAATCTCGCTTTATACCATTCCACTAATAGATATCCCTAAGATCATGATACATCTTTGTCTAACCAGGATAGATAACATAGCGTGACTCATGCACCTTAGCCAAAATCCTTTATTTCAACTCGCCGACATTCGAAACACACAACCTCCCTTGGTACTGCAAAGTACCATCACCACTAATGTCAAACACTGCTACCTTTTTCCCACAAATATCACTATTGATTTTCATCAAGGTCGGATCCAACACTTGCTTCTCTTTAATCTTTACTCCAAGAGACAATTGAAACACTTCTTACACTATCACACCACCATCCTTAGAATTTAAGAGATGAACTCAAAGATTGGCTAAGCGGTGAATATCCTTCACTAATTCCCACTTGCCTTCCTCCACATGAGCCAAACTTCCTATAGACAATCTGCTAAGAGCATCATTGACCATGTTAGCCTTACCTAGGTGGTAGTGAAGACTCATATCATAATCTTTGAGAAGGCCAAGCTATCTTCTTTGCCTGAGACTAAGCTTCTTCTGTATGAATACATACTGAAGACTCTTATGATCAGAAAAGATATCTACGTGAACACCATATAGATAACGCCGCCATATTTTTAAACTAAACACAACCGCCAATAGCTCTAAATCATGAGTAGGATAATTCCTCTTATGCACATTCAACTTCCTGGAAGTATAGGCAACTACCTTCCCATGTTGCATCAAAACACAGAAAATCCCTACCCAAGATATATCATAATAAATGACAAACCCATCATTACCTTCCAACAGAGTCAAAATTGGACCCAAAGTCAACCTACCCTTCAATTTCTCAAGACTTCCTTCACAAGCATCCGACAAAGAAAACTTATCCTTCTTCTGAGTTAACTTAGTCAAGGAGTAACTTTCGACGAGAAACTTTCTACGAACCACCTATAATACCTGATTAAACTCCAGAAGCTCTGAACATCAGATTGATTCATGGGCTTAGGCCACCCCTTCACTGTATCAACTTTTTAAGGATTAACCATTATCCCCTCACCCTTACTAGAAATAATCTGACCCAAGAAAGTCACAGCATTCAACCAAAACTCATACTTAGAGAAATTGGTAAACAACCATTGTTCCTTGAAGGTTTGCTACACCATATGGAGGTGATTATCATAATCTACCTTACTCCTCGAATACACTAGAATGTCATCTATAAACACCATGACAAAGAGATCTATATACTTTCTAAACACCTTTTTCATCAAACCCATAAACGTTGCCTAAGAATTTGTCAATCCAAATGACATCACCAAGAACTCAAAATGCCCTTATCGAGTATAAAAAGCTTTCTTAGGGATATCCACCTCCCTAATCTTAAGCTATTGGTACCCAGACCAAATATCTATCTTAGAAAAGAATTTATCACCCTGCAACTGATCAAACAGATCATCTATCCATGGGAGAGGATACATGTTCTTGACTGTTACCTTGTTTAACTGTCTGTAGTCAATGCACATCCAAAGGGAACCATCCTTCTTGCGCATGAACAACAATGGTGCACCCCATGGAGAAACACTAGGATGAATAAACCCCTTATCCAGAAGATCCTTAATTTACCTCTTAAGTTCCCTTAACTCAGCCGAAGCCATTTTATATAGAGGAATAGATATTAGATGAGTTTCCAGAAGAAAATCAATACCAAAATCTATTTCTCTATGTGAAGGAACAACATGAAGATCATCCAGAAAGACCTCTGGAAACTTATTAATTACCAAAACTGACTGCAAAGAAGGGCCTTCCAATTTGGAATCTTTAACTCAGACCAAGTGATAAAGACACCCATTAGAGATTAACCTTTGATCTCTAAGATAAGAAATAAATCTTTCCCTGGGAGCAAGAGAACAACCCTTCCATTTTATTTTTGGCTTGCTAGGGAACCTAAAGATGACCCTACGAGTCCTACAGTCTAAATATACATACCAAGAATGCAACCAATCTATACGCAAAATTATATTAAAATCCACCATTCCTAACTCAAACAGATCTACCAAGGTCTGTCTATCACCAATAAATACCACACACCCACTAAATACTCGTTCTGTAATGACGAAGTCTCCTACCGGGGTTGAAACAAAAAAGGATCTAAAATCATTTTTCGATCAAAAAAAATACACAGCTATATAGGGAGTCATATAATAAAGAGTGAAGCCCAGATCAAGAAAATAATATATGTCATGGGAAAAGAGTTATAACGTACTAGTGACAACATCAGGTGATGCCTCAAATTCCTATTTGGATGCTAAAGTATACAACCTGTTCTGACCAACACTAGAACCGAGAGTAGTAACAAAAGTAGATGCCACACCATCAGGTGTAAGAGTAGAAGATGAAGCCACCGGGATCTTATTTGCCCCCGTACCAACCTTATTAGTTGGACAATCCTTGAGCCGATAGCTTACCTGACCATACTTACAACACTTATCTCTACCTTTCTCATAGAATCCTCAATGAGAACAATAATAGAACTGACAAAGAGTGCATGAAAAAACAAATTGACCATCGCTTACCTGAGATTGGTCAATATAAAATCGAGAATTATCACCACCTTGGTGATGTCTATCGCCTAAATATTGTGGGTAAGGAGTACTGGCATCAGAGAAGGAACTAGAACTCCACTAATTTTTTTGACACTTGCCACCATCTCTACCACCCTAAGACTGTGCATCTTCCTGATCACAAAATCTGCACCACTTTCCCTGCCTATCTCCAAATTTTTCTTGCTTTCTCTTCTCAACCTTAACTTGCTGCGTATGAACAGTCAACCTAGAGATATCCATATTCCTAATAATCAAAGAAGTATTTCTCTCCAAAATTAGATCTCTATTCAACTCAGAAGCGAACTTCCTCATTCTCGACCTCATATTATTCGCCAAATCAGGAGCATACCTTGAAAACTGATAAAACTTAAAGGCATATTCCCTTAAAGACATCCTTCCTTTCCTGAGGTTCATAAACTCCTCCATCTTAGCTTCCCTCAACTCTTGAGGAAAGAAATAATCCATGAAGGCATTAGAAAAGGCCTCCTACAACCCTTCCTCTTTCATATCACCCTTATCTTTGTCCCACTCCTTATACCACTGATATGTAATATCTTTGAGTTGATAAGCTGTGAAACTAACTCCCTCCACATCAGAAGCCTACATAACCTAAAATATTTTCTCCAGTTCATCCAAGAAGCCCCGTAGGTCTTTCTCCATCTTCACTCCCATAAAAGTAGGAGCACCCATCTTCATAAATTGAAAAACCAATATGGCCTCAATAGACAAAGGACTACCCACGCCCCGCTCAACCTGAGCAGTAAACAACCGAGCAATAACATAGATAGACTGACAAAACTCCGCATTTATCACATTACCTAGAGGGAATTGAGGTACAGTAGAAGGAATAGGAGGAACTCCAGCATAATAAGAAATAGGACCATGAGATTAAAGATATACTTAAGATGTAGGAGGTACCTCTTTAGCATTATCCCCAGATGAGGCAGGAGGATTCCTTTGCATTCCAGATCTAGGAGGCATGATCTGAAATACAAATAAACAAGGATTAGAGAGAATTCTAGGATTAAGAATTTCAAGAAAGTAAAACATTCCTAAATATCTTGTAGTCTCTCTCTTATGAGTGTGGCACGTTACACACTCCTAAAAAAGACTCTACTTGATAAGGCTTTGTGGACTTCCCAGTTGACCATAAACCTAAAGCTCTGATTCAAACTTATCATGACCCGAATCAGGGCCTAGACATAATAGGCATCCCAAGTCCAACTAGGAAAATGGATCGCCCCCTTAACCCATCCCAACTGCCTTATACAGCCTTAGATGGACTGAATTCTAAATATATAACAAGATAGCATTATAGTTCACATCAATACTCTGGGATAGGATCACGACCATGATCGACCCAACTGACTATAATCGTAGCAAACCCAACCATCCATACCATACAAAACTAAGAGAATATTAAAACATAATATGACCATCAATCCCAAGATATAATATGATAAAATAGTAAAAAATTATATCTGATGATGCCAGCCTCCCAACTAATTCCAATGCCAAGGCCGATACCAATACTGATCCCGCCTCCATCCAAAAGAATACATATATCTAATTAGGACATGCCCACAACCATGGTCAAAACCAATGTCCAAAATGAAAATAAAATGTCTAAGAGTATCCATATCATGAAATAGAGCCTTCTGGAAAGATGGAAGCTCACCACTTCAATCTAAATATTATCCCTGAGTTGATCACAATGTAGGAGGATATGAACAGCCGGTTCCTGCATAGCGTAGGTATACATCCACCAGTAGATTAGTTAGCAAATAACTGCTAGCATGTATCTCATGATACGGATAAAGTAATTCCATTTAAACAACCAAGTAAAACCATCCATTATGCATACAACCATACATATATATAAGTTCCAGGAAAGGGAATCTATGTTTAAAATGCATTTAAAACCTTTACCTAGCCTGTATAACCTTATCGTTTAACCACACCTATGGTTTATATGGTTTTAACTCCCCCTACTAAAAGAGTCCCAGTGCGTGTAGCTGCATGACTAGGAAATATCCCATGGAATGACTAGTACATACCTCCAATATAAAATGTGACACTCATACATGGCTATCAAAGACCCCTCATATCGATAAATATGAGTTTCTAGGATTGGTTCCCCAAGAACCTCCACCTTTCATGGGTCAGTTCATATTCTGCCATTTTTGCCCAAATTAAAATCATATCCAAACAAATCCAATTAATATTTATTAACCAAGGCCATTTATTATTGGTATCATTATGCCAACCATACTTGCAAGATTTATCCATGCCAAACCATTTAGGTTAAGGGGACTCTCAAGTGTTATTTCCATTTACCATGTTAACCTATTATGAGACTTTCATGTACTCCAAAAGAAAAACCAATAAGGCTTTAACCTTTGTAAAAAACTTATACCATTTATAGTTTTATGCATATGCTGAAAACAAGCAAGAGTTCCATTTAAAGAAGTCAATGCAATGAACATATCTTTATAAGCATTTTATCAAACACCTTGGGGGCATAATATAACCAACTAATTTCAAAGACCATTAAACTATTACCATGCAAAATAATTTCCCAAAACCACCATTAATGCATATAAAAGCACAGTTAAACCATAGGAAACCATAACCAAACCATTTACAGTAAAAACCCCAATTATTAGTGGAAAACTATAACCCATGCAATATTGAAACCCTAAAAACAACCATAAAATCCCTGCCTTTTTAGAAATAAAAAGTAGGGAAGAGACACATGCCTTCAACCGCAAAAGATGATGGAAGAAAATCACCAAAGTAAGCCCTAATGCAATCCCCAAGTTGAAACCCTATCTCTCTTGTACCAAAATCTCTTGAGAGAATTGTTGAATGTTTATGAATAATTTTCTATGTATTAATGAATAGAATAACAGGGTAAATAACCTCTTAAGTGTTTTAGAAGTCATGGGTCATAATTAGGATAAGTAGGGAAATATCCAAAATACCCTTATTTAAGTCCCTTAAAAACCCATCACAGGGATACTACTGACCCTCTTATGAGTCATACCCTTCCTTACGATTGGTCCCCATTAATCGTTCCCAGGTCTTAACCATAGATCTGACACTGTTCAGTATACAGCTCATCCAACCAAGTTATAACCTCAGCATAAGATTTGTACCCATATCCGTATCCCTAGCAGAATGAATTACCAAGAGGATCAAACACTACCCACCATGACAGTCCTTGATAAGACTTATATCCAAGCCTTACGACTCAAGTCATGACCATTCCAACTATCAAAACCATCCCACCAACTCATACTAGTTAACTTACAATTAGACCATACCACTCGTACCCCAGCATATGGCTTATACCCTAGAGTCATATTGGGTTTGGATAATGGTTTTCAAGGAAAATTTCTAAGGCATAAACCCAGGATGTAACACCAATCAACATTTATTTGTGAACTATTCCTTAAGATAGTTGGGGAAAACAAATTTAGTAGGTTCAAGTACAAGTTAATTGTAGGTTCATTATTTATTATCAAGAACTTCAAAGTGGTTAAAAGTAGTGGTGTATATAGACTAGTTTAAAACTCTTTGAAAATAATTTTCTTTTTGTCAATTGCGATCAAGATCTTAACTAAGGATATTGTTGATATTACTATAAACAAATTTCACTTTATTAAACAAGAATTAATTGAGTCAAGGTTGAAAAATAATACAATCTTATCATCTATATATATACACACACATACTTATAATGTTCAAATATTAACAAAATACCTAATTATCAACATTTTTAGCAAACATATTTTCTTCTCCATTTGTAGATATGATTGGTTGTTTATATGGAGTTAGTGATATGGAGAGCGCTTGATCAAACTGTAGAAAAGGGGATATTTAAATTGTTATTGATTAGTAAACCATCCATCTCATATTAAGTAGTTTTATTTGTCATCTTCCTAAAAGTGAATTTGTAATACTAATTACACAATTTTGATAAATTTCATTGATTCACTCTAATTAATTGTGCCTCAAATAAACAATATTATTTTGAAACCATACATTGGTCCTTTCTTTTGATTAGATTTAAATGAACTGTCCTATTCTTATTCTTATTCTTCTTTTTCTGGATAGTTCAGAAAAATAAAAGATAACCTTATGGGAAGATTTGGTAGAAAAGTTTGCTCCTTATTTTCACAAGAAGAGTTTTGGGCCATATATAGTGAATATAACTTCTACAACTTTTAAAGTATTCCATGGTATTATTTCATATTTAATTATCGGATGTTATATATTTATGTGCTAACATTATAAGAAATATTCATCACAATTTTCATTATGTCCATTGTTAATGGGTGAAGTTAGCTTATCCATCATATATGCTAGCAAAGTATATGTAAACCTTGATATAGATTACATAAGATCTATGAGGAAAAAGTTTTTCACCATGTCCATGGGAGTACAATTTATTTAAATCTATAATATTAACAGCATTGTAATGGAAAAAGAGATGTTTACCAACTGGATGAACATTAAGAATTTCTTGGAGTAGTATGGAGTGTTGATATATAGGTTATCTTTTGGTTATTAGACTTTGATTTGTTATTTCAACACTTCAACAAGATAGACAATTGTAATTTTCTTTTTAGGATTGTAGGAATACGTTGTTACAGTGAGGAGAAAAATCACATATATAGTGAATTATTTTAGATGGTACTACATTTCATATAATGTATGCTCAAAGAAGATTACACCTGCAAATGGTATTTATCCATGCCACAACTGCAAAAAAAAAAAAAGGCAAGTTTCCTTTGGTGAAGTAAGGATCCTGGAAGGACGATGAATTTGCTTTGTATTACTAATTAATATTAACTTATTTTTACAGATATAGGTTCAAGATACAGATACAAGTGAAAGACAACACAAGTGAAACTACTTTCATTTTATTCAATGATGTAACTAAGAAACTCCTTGATACAT
>NW_025838075.1:15354-45275 GCF_002878395.1 Capsicum annuum | reverse complement strand
AATGACTTATAATAATTAATTAGAGATGATATAGTAAAATTATGATTAAAATAACTGAAGAAGGTAGTACAAAATTTATTATTTTATTTCTATTTTATTTTTTTCAAAATTAATTACGGGTGATATAAGAAAATCATGATTGAAACAATGAAAAAAGTATGTCGTAAATGACTTATAACAATGATATAATGAAATTACTATAAAACATACTTGTGAAAAAGTTTAAATAGGTCTCATATAAGACATCAAGTAGAAATAAAATGTCAACAATTAATTTACCATTTTATATTTAATTTATCATTTTTATTAAATATTATTAATTTTCTTATACTTAGATGACATAGAATTTTTAATTATGGGTCATATAGTAAAATAACAATTGAAGCAGCTGAAACAGGTAGCACAAGCAAATGCCTGCTTATTACCCCTTATAAGAAGTAGAAAAAATACACACATGATTACTCATCTAACAGTCTATTCTTCGGCTTTAGCCTTTAGTCCCTGTGGTAAACGTACACCACGAGCATGACAAAAAGAAACAACAGAAATCACCTACTATAAATATTTTGGAGCCATAACCTCTTCCTTAAGCCTGCCTTTGGCTTAACCATATTAAAAATAAAAGCTCACCACCTTTAACAAACTCCACAACAAAGTAAATCTTTGTTTTGGTAGCCATAACTTGTGGACTGACCAAAGAATGCATACTCCAAAGATTTTTAATAAAGGATAAAAAGTTCAAACCACTTTCCTAATATCATCATCCCTTACATACCATGCAGAAAATTTTCAGAAAAATAAATAAATCTACTTTATTTTAAACTTAGTATTAAATTTTAACTTGGACTCCATAATATATTAATTTTTTTCTAAATCAAATCTAAGGCTGCATTTATTTTATTACGATTCAGACATCTGAATTAGAATGCACATCTAAATGATTAAGATTTGTCTCCAGATCTGAAAACAAAATGGTTAAGACTGTTTGTTTTTCAAAATTAGAATATGAAAAATTTGTTTACTTGTATATATAATAATAATATAGTTCAAATAAAAATTAAATATATATATTTAAAATATTTAATTTAATATAATAAAATCATTATTTGGTTGAAAAAATATTTATGTTTATTAGTGATATTGAAAATGGTTTGTAAATGTGGTGGTGATAATGATTGATATTAGTGAATAGTAATATTGATGATGATAGTTGTGATGGCAGAGATGATTGTTATTAAAGTGATGGTTCTAATGCTGGTGATTGGTAGTGGTAGAGATAGTGATGTGAAGTTGGTTGATGTTCATAGCTGGAGGTATTGATTGTGATTGACTGAAAATTGAGTGCATGTTGGTTAACGATGTGTTGGTGGTAGTTGGAGATACTTTTAGCTGTGATTATGAAAATGATTGTTAGTAGAGATAGACTGTAGCGATGATAGTGGTTGAAGCGGTGGTAGAGGTGGTGACGTCAGTGAAAATTGTAGTGGTGGTGGCAGAAGAATGTAATGATGTTGATGATGTGTTAGCAGTAGTTAGCGGTGGTGCTATTTGTGATAGATGGGATGATCGGTAGTAGAGATTGGTTGATAGTGGTTGACAATTGTGGTGGCGTTAGCAATGGTGATAACAATGGATGTCATTAGAATAGTGGAGGTAGTAGATGTAGTAGCGTGTAATACCTCAGGTTTTTGGTCCTTAACAATTTCTAAAATTTTATCTTCACTGTATTGACTACAATTTCTCTGACGAGTCATAAGGAGTCATGACGGATGGTAGGGACTCAATCGAAACTTAATCAGAAGAAGTCGCTTAGTATTCTGCTCTGAATACGAGTGGCTCTCAATTAGTCATCAAGACTTCTTACGGGAAGTAAGTGTTGGGTTCGAAATCGAGAGGGTGTCATGCGGAAGTTATTAGTTGCAAACCATCATGGTGATAATTTAGATGACAAAGAAAAAGATACTAAAAACATATTATTGATAGGATTTGGTCAAGCGACCTATATATTAAAAATTAATATTAAAAAACATAAAAAACTATTTGGAGAAAATCTCCTCCTAAACAAGACTCATAATGACTACATTGTGGATGATAATTTTAGGAAAAGTGTAAGTAATTATGGTATTACTTTTATTTTTCTTTCAAGAAAAAAGTAAAACTTAAATTTGGTAATAATATCAAAGCAGAAATCCTAACAAATCTCCCCTTTTTGGTTTGATTTTCTTCACTTGATCCGCCTTCTTCGCATGCATGATCTTCATTCTTTACATAATCTTCATCATTGCTGCTTGCCATGGTTAAAAATAAGATTTAAATACTATGGTTAAAAGTTGGTTAAAAATAAATATTTTATTTTTACTTCTAAAGATGCAGCAAAAGGAATATTGAAATATGCTTAAAACTTCTTCTCCACATGTAGCTGGACAAAAAGTCTTTATTATCATCAAATTGATTGTAAATTGATTTAGAACCGCCTTGAACTTGTTTTCAATCTCATTTCACCAAACCACTAGATCTTTGAATCGTAGGGCTTTGATACCGCTTGTTGTATTCAAAATCGAGAGGGCGCCATGTGGAAGCTATTAGTTACAAACCATCGTGGTGATAATTTAGATGACAAAGAAAAAAGATACTAAAAACATATTATTTATAGGATTTGGTCAAAAGACCTACAAATTAAAAATTAATATAAAAAACATAAAAAAAAAACTATTTGGAGAAAATCTCCTCCTAACAAGACCATAACGACTATATTGTGGATGTTATTGTGTTCTGGTATGAGAAGGGGGGTGTCCTATTTATAGAGTTTTAGAAACTTTCTTCCAAGGAAGATGTTTGCCAAATATGAAAAAGTTTATATTTTTTTTAGGAAAAGTAAAATTAATTATGGTATTACTTTTATTTTCCTTTTAAGAAAAAAGTAAAACCTAAATTTGATAAGAAAATCAGGGCAAAAATCCTAACAGTAAGGACGAAGTCGTAAGGTTTTTAGAAAGTTTTTCCCAAGAAACTGTCTTCATTATGAATTAAGGGCACGAGTCGTAAAGATTCATGACGAGTCGTTATGTCCCAATCGTAGGGTGTCCAGAGTGTCATCCCAAATTGTTGTTGTCTTGTGTACGATAAATAGTTTTGAGTCGTTAAGAGTAGTTACGAGTTGGTGGTGTTAATCATAGATAGACCAGTATGGGGTCTTGGTGGTTCTGTCTTGACTACGACTCCTTGTGATGAGTCGTAATATATCCTTATGAGTCGTATAGTAACGCGTAGTAACTTACTACTAAATTTCAGTTTTTAAATTGAGGACACTTTGGACAATTCCCTACTTACCAAATTAAAACACAACCTCCACAATTAACTTAAGGGGGTTATATTTCATCCTTAACGTACTCAAACACTTCGAATATCTCTCAAATTCTTTCAAGCATCTAAACTTAGGGTTTTCAAGAAGTAGGTCACCCAAGGGCTCAAGGGTTGAATTTATTCTGTGAAACTTGGTATTTCAGGTATTTAATCTTCCCTCATTATTAATTTGTAAAAATAATATGTTTTAAAGTATTGTTCATGAGATATTTATGTCGTTTTAAAATCAAGGGTTAATGTTTTTGAATGCTTATTTTTGAACAATGTTTTCCATGGATTACACATGATTATTTATGCTTTACTTATGGTTTTGAACTTATGGGTGCATCGGTATGGTGAATGAACTAGAAAATTGTGATTTTCCCAAACTTGTTCTTCTGAAGTGGTTATAACCCCAACCCCATATTGTAAAGATGGTTTAAGTAATGAGAAATATAGGAATTGAACTATTCTTGAAATATGTCATTATAATTTTGACTGGAACCCTATGGTTTCATTCTTTCATGAGTTATTGCCTAATTAAACAAAGGGGGTTGTAAATTCCCCCAAGTGATAAGATTATTTTGGCATATTGATATTACCTTGCAAGTGTAGTTATGAGGATACCGACAATATATGCCTCAATGTGTAATGTGGTTCAATGAATAAAAATGTGTGATACTTGTTTTAATTAGGCTTTAACGAGGGTTGTAATGTTGAGTTATGAAAGTGGAGGTCCCAAGGGATAGATACTTAAAACCACGGTTGTCGATGCGGGGATCTATATGACCGGGAGGTTTGAGTCCCCTTATTACTATTGTTATCATATGATTGGGAGGTTCGAGTCTCCCATATTGCAATACATGATTTGGTGCTCGTATTACCTTGATATACAGGGAAGTTCGAGTCCCCCAAATTGCATATTTTTGCCCTCTGTTTCATGTGGCCACACGCATTAGGGACTTACCAGTTGGTGGATACCTGGGCCCAAATAGCCCGTGGGTGCCTTTGTATTTTATGATGGTTGAGCTACACAATCTAGGCTAAAGTTGTAAAGCGCATGTTAAGACATGTTCCCTATCCCGGCATGTGATATATATATGTGTGTGTATATGCGTATGCATTTGATTATGTGCATTGATTTTGAATGTATTAAAACTGTTGATCATGGCATTATGTTATCCTTATCCCTGAGTTACATGCTAGTGTTCGATGCACTCACTGTCTCCGGACATTGTATCCCCATGCGATGCAGGCACTGAAGCTAGTTCTACTTTTTCCAATGTAAAGTTAGGCCGGTTGACTTGGTTCATTGATTCATTGAGTTGTGGTGAAGTGGTGAGCTTCCATTACCCGGAAGGCTTAGAGTTGTGGTGAATGTTTCCCTTTCTTGTTGTTCTATTTTTGAGCCATAGAGTCTAAGGTCTTGAATCTCCTCTAATCTCGTATGTTCACTTTTTAGATCATGCCTCCCAGAAGATCTAATGGTTGTGTAAACTCTTATAACCTGTCTGATGATAATATGTATTGATATCATCCTACTCCACGAGTTCATACCTGATCTAGGGATACTGCTTCTGATTGCCCTGATGGAGAACCACTAATTCCCCCTATCCCTCTTCAGGCACACCAGGCTGGTGTATCTAATGTTGAGTTTTGCCAGTCGATTCATTTTCTTACCCAATTGGTGGACACCCAGACTGAGCGAGTCTCTTTTATTGCTCCATCCTCCGAGTCCACTAGAGTTGGCCAATTTATGAGATTAAGTTCTCATACTTTCACTAGTTCTAAAGTTGAGGAGGATCCTAAAAATTTTACTGATGAAATAGAAAAGATCTTTTGTATGTTGCATGCTACTGATGTAGAGGGTGTATAGTTTGTTGATTATCAGTTGAAGGATATAACATTCTATGTTAGCCTCCCAAGTATACGCTTTAATAATGACAAAATGACAAGCGCATATTTTGCAGAACACTAGGACTGCAAATATTGGAAGGACAAAGGAAGCTGGCTTTACGAATAGAAGGACTTCAAAATGGAAGGACATCCACGATATCCAAGTAAAATCAAAAACAATGAGAAAAGATAGAAGAGTATCTCGCCAAACATATGGAGGATCATAGCATGACAAGCAGATCAATAAAATATCACGAAAATGAAAGAAAGATCATAATATGAAGGATCACGGCATGGCAAGTAGATCAATCAAATATCATAGAAATAGTAGAAGGATTACAATCCTGAAATCACAACGTACCAAATCAATCAAGAAGAGAAGATCACGAGAACATTTGGAAAGGCATCAATCTCTACAAAACCAAAAAGAAAAATATATCATAGACATATTTGATATGAATAGATCCAAAGCCGCATATGGACATATCATACGGCTACATTCCTCAATCATGGAATCGATTTGCATCCTTGATTGAGAAGATATATCTTGGGTTTCCTTATGAAGAGTAGCAACCGAAGACTATAAAAGATGAAGATCAAAGACAGACAATTTACACGCAACTTAAAGGAAAAAACTCAACGTGTCTCAATATTAGTCTCACAAAGCTTTGTAACTTTTAGTTTACAATTATTATATAAAGAATAGGATTAAGTCAACTTTGTAACATCAACTGAAGCTGTGTCACAAGATCTGAAGAGTAAAATAAGTCTTCAGAACTTGTTTCCTTTCATTGTACTCGAGGCCGACATTGAACAAACCAAGAAAACTATGAAATCCAAGGGGATTGGAAGTAGGCACCATATTGGTGTTCCGAACCAGGATAAATCTTTGTGTTATTACTTTACGTTCTATTATTTATGTGCTTAATTTTTTAAATCTAATCTGTTTGTGAAGTGCACTGATATACAAACGAGTCGACTGTGAGGAATCAGTAGTCTACTCACAGAACAAAATTTCAATTCACCCCCTTTAAATTTTAATTGGTATTAGAATCAGATTTCACAGAAAGCATTGCTTAAACGCAAGTGAGCAAAGATCAAATGTCCAATTATAAAGTTCGTCGTGCTCACCTACAGGTTGGTCAATCCTCCATATGACCATCATACTTTAATGGACATCATTACTCTTATTTGAAGAACAGGTTCAGAATCTTCGTCCAATCAAATGACTTCTAATCCTGGGTTGTCATCAAGAAGGGTCCAAAGCCGATTCTAGGACTCACGGAGAGGTTAAAGGACAAAGATAAATAATTTAGCAGTTCTAACATAGAGGACCTTGAAATCTTTGAGGTCACCAAAGAACAGCAAGAGGTAATTCAAACTAATGCACGTGCTATAAGTTTTTTTTTGTGTACAGTTAGCGGAGAAGAATATAACAAGATATCAACTTATGAAACTACAAAAGAAATATGGGACAAACTGGAGGTAGCCTATGAAGGAACCACCAAAATTAAGAAGTCAAAAATTTCTACCCTGGTTAATAAATACGAGCTATTCAAAATGAAAGAAATTGAGGACATTGAAACAATGTTTGCCAGATTCAGTAAATTTATGTGCGAACTTAAGTCACTGAGGATGATCTATCCACATAGCCTATAAGTCCAAAAGCTGGTCTGAAGTCTCCCAAAGAATTGGGAAACCAAGGTTGCCATTCTGGAAGATGGAGATCTTCACAACATGACATATGATGAAGTATGACGTAACTTTATTGCATATGAAAATAATTTATATCAACAGGCTTTACAAGGATGAAAAAAAGAAACTAGTAGCCTTCAACGCTGCTCCAATCGGAGAGGAAATTCTTGAAGATGCTAATAGAGAAGGAATGGCCCTTATCAATCGTGGGGTCAGACAGATCATGAGATAGAGACATCAAAGATCCTAAGAAGGCAAAAATAATAAGTCCATCAGAAATAATGAGCTTTGCTACTACTTCGGAAGGCCTGGTAATTTCAAATAGAATTGTTTAGAACTTAGACAATGATTATTTAGAATGAATCAAAACTTTGGATCCTACAGTGATAAAGATAAAATTAAAGAAGAAGTAAAGGCTGCCAATATGTGCTTTATAGAAATAGGCGAACCTAGAGAGGTAAGACCACACTACTACCATTACTATAATATTTTTGAATCTAACTTGGATATGATAACCAGCGAGATCCAAAAAATCATAGATGAATATAATAAGCTAGCTCATGAAAAGTAAAGTTATGAAGCTCGATTTAAAAGAAGACTTAAAGAGAAATAACAAAACTAGCAAATAGAAATTGAAACGTGTGAAATTTAAATTAGATTACTTTATTAAGAGATTGGTGATGCAAAATTAAAATTGAACAGTTTTAAGAAATCCCCAAGCTATAGTTTTGTAAGAGCAAACTCCTTTAAAAGGAATCCAAGTTCCTTATCAGGGTCGTTTAAAGTTGCTTAGACCTTTTTTTCTTCTTGAGGACCCATCTTCTTTATGTATGGATAGAGAGGGAACAAAGACTCTAGCCACAGACGTAGGCCTAAAAGTGTGTGGTTTTGGAAGCCCAAAGAAATCACATCTAATCCATAAGGACCCAAGAACACTTGGGTACCTAAACAATATTAATTTTCTTGTTTTGCAGGAACAGGTCCTCAGGAGCTATAAAAAAGAAATATGGGTCATTGAAAATGGATGTTCCAACACATGATCGGGAAGAGGGAAAACTTTTCCTCCATAAAAAAGATAGATAGAAGATTAACTAGATTCGGTGATAATGCTAGAGGCAAAGTCATTGGATTAGGATCAGTGAGACTCAGCTCATTATGTGAATTCACTAAATTATACCCAGTAGATGGTCTCAAACACAATATGCTCAGCATCATTCAACTATGTGACGTCGGATTTGGAGTCCTCTTCAAAGCTGAAAACTTCTCTATCAAACATGACAAAAGAAATACATCTCTTATTGGTGAATGTGTTGATAACATTTATGTCTTAAATAGTCCTGATTTTTCTACCTTAACCCGCCTCACTAAGCAAAACAATGATACTTGGTTGTGGCACAGGAAGCTCAAGTATACTAGTATGCATATTATTGAGAAATTATCTAAACTTGATTTAGTGAAAGGTCTGCCAAAACTCAAGTTTGGAAAGGATCATATATGTGATGCCTTCCAATTGGGTAAACAGACTTAAATATCTTTCAAAGTAAAATACATTGTCTTTACTACCAAGCCTTTATAAAGAATCTACATGGATCTGTTTGGTCCTACCAAGACCGCTAACATTGGTGGAAAAAGATATGTTTTTGTCATAGTTGATGATTCCTCACAGTTTACTTAGGTTATTTTTCTTTCACATAAACACGAGGCTTTCGCAAACTTTGAGATTTTTTATAGAAAAGTACAGAGAGAAGATAGACACCTCATCACTTACGTTCATAGTGATTATAGAGGAGAATCTGAAAGAAAGGCATTTAAGGAGTATTGTGCTCAGAATGGATACTCTTAGAACCTCTTTTCATCGTGGTCTCCTCAACAAAATGGTGTAGTGGAGTTAAAGAATGGGCCCTACAGGAAACCGCTAGGACAAAGATGTTAGATCATAATCTCCTAGATCATGTTTAGGCAGAAACAGTTTGTACGATATGTAATATCATCAATAGGTGTCTGATTAAACCTATTTTGAAGAAAACACCATATGAACTCTGGATAGGAAAGATGCCCAACATTGGCTATTTCCATCCCTTTGGCTATAAATACTTTATTCACAACAATGGTAAGAATACCCTTGGGAAATTTAATCCACGAAGTGAAAAAGGTATTTTCCTTTGGTATTCTTCCACTAGTCATGCTACAGGGATTTTAAGAAAAAACTTTGTGTGTTGAGAAATCTATGCATATTGTTTTTATGATCTAACCACCTCCCTACAAGTATAAATATTAATGAAGAGCAGGTGAGTAATATACAGACTAGAGAAAATCACATTACAACTCCAGAGCCTTCGCAGGACAAGTCGACTGTACCCCCAACAGAGTTAACTCCCACAGCAGAACAGTGAACTCGAATATTCCAAAAGAATGGAAGCATGGTGCTAGCTATCCAAATGAACTCATCATTGGAAATCTAGAAGATAGAGTGTAAACAAGAGCATCATTAAGGAGTCAAGCATCTGTTACCCTTGTGTCCCAAATCAAACCAAAGAAAACTGATAAAGCTCTCAACGATGAATCGTGGGTTGGAGATATGAAGGAAGAAATGGACTTGTTTGAGCAAAATCAAGTTTGAACTCTAGTTGAAAGACCAAGAAACTTCTCAGTAATTGGAACCAGATGGATCTACAAAAATAAATTAAATAAAGAAGGTAAGTTTATCAAAAATAATTCTAGACTCGTAGCTTAAGGCTACTCTCAGCAGGAAGTTATAAATTAGGATGAGAACTTTGACCTCGTGTCAAGGTTAGAGTGAATATGAGTTTTATTAGCTTTTGTCATGTTGAAATGTTTTAAGTTATATCAAATGGACGTAAAATGTTCTTTCTTAAATTGCTTTATTAATAAGGAAGTTTTTGTAAAACAACCACCCCGATTTGAAGATCCTTTATTTCCACACCATGTATTCAAGTTATCAAAAGCACTCTACAGCCTCAAACAAGCTCCAAAAGCTTGGTATGAGAGATTAAGTACTTTTCTACTAAATAATAATTTTCAAAGGGGTAAAATTGACAAACTTTGTTCATTCAAAGTCTTGATTCAAATCTTCTTATGGTGTAAATTTACATTGATGATATCATTTTTAGAAGTTCTAACATCTCTATGTGCAGAATTTTGCTAATTTGATGAAAAGAGAATTCAAAATGAGTCTTATGGGTAAGCTCACATTCCTTCTAGGATTACAAATCAAACAAACTCCCAAGGTCACGTTCATCATTCAAGCCAAATACATAAGAGAACTCATCAAAAAGTTTGGCATATAGAAGTGAAAGGCCTATGGAACACCTATACGTCCATCCACAAGCATAGATTCAGACTTGGCAGGATAAGACGCTGATGAAAAGATGTATTGGGGGATGATTGAATCTTTACTCTACTTGATTGCAAGTCGGCCAGACATTATGTTGAGTGTATATAAATGTGCCAAATTCTAGTCGACTCCCAAGGAGTCTCATCTCACTACCATCAAACGAGTTATCTGATATCTAATAGGAACTCAAGACCTTAGGCTATGGTATCCCTACTCATCACACTTTGATTTAATTGGTTAATCAGATGCCGATTTTGCAGGAGACAAAAGTGATAGGAAGAGAACCAATAAAACATGTCAAATTCTTAGTGATGCCCTTATCTCACGGCATAGCAAGAAACAAACTTCCGTTGCTCGTTCAACCACTAAAGCTGAATACATAGCTGTTAGAAGCTATGGTACTCAAATCTTATGGATTATGCATCAGCTTCTTAACTTCGACTTAACTTAAAATCTATTCCTTATATATGTGATAACACTAGTTCCATTAGCTTATCTAAGTATACTGTACATCTCTCTAGGGCTATACATATTGATATCATGCATCATTTTATTCGAGACAATGTAGAGAACAGTGATTTTTCTCTGAAATTTGTTGACGCTAAAAATCAACTAGCAGATATTTTTACAAAACACCAGCTAGAAGAAAATTTTTGCCCCCTTCAAAAAGGGTTTGGTATTCTTAGAATTAATGATCTTTAAAACTTTTTTTGCTGCGATTCTTACTATATATAAATAATGCGTTCATCTAAGTACACCTCTTCTGATAGAAAAATCATCGTTGCTTTATTTTTTTTAATTTCTCTGCTTGCACATTGCCTGCATATTATTTCTTTTGGATTATGTCAATGGGGGATAAGGCAGGAACATTAGAGTAGCTTACCAATTAGTGGGAGCAGAACAAGTTTACATAATTATCCAATTCAGGGGTAGCAGGCTGACAGACAGGGAAGTTAACTAATTTTTACTCTTATTGTCATTATAAAAAAGAGGGAGATTGTTAGCCTCCCAAGTTTACATTTTAGTAATGGAAAACTAACAAGTGCATCTTTCGCAGAACACTAGGACTGCTAATATTGGAAAGACAAAGAAAGCTGGCTCCAGGAATAGAAGGACATTAGAAATGGAAGGACATCCATGGTATCCAAGTAAAATCAATCAAAATGAGTAAAGATAGAAAAGTATATCACCAAATATATAGAGGATCACAGTATAGCAAGCAGATTAATCATATATTACAAAAATAGAAGAAAGATCACAAAATGGAGATCACAACATGGAAAGTAGATCAATTAAATATCACAAAAATAAAAGAAGGATCATAATCCTAAAATCACGACAGACCAAATCAATCAAGAAGAAAAGATCACAAGCACATTTGGAAAGGCATCAATCTCAACCAAACCAAAAATAAAAATAGATCATGAAAATATCTGATATGGACATGATCCAAAGCCACATATAGACATATCTGATATGAACATATCATACGACTAAATTCCTCAATCAAGAAATCAATTTACATCCTTAATTGAGAAGAAATATCTTGGGTTTCCTTATGAAGATTAGTAGCCGAAGACTATAAAAGATGAAGATCAAAGACATACACTTTTTATGCAACTTCAAGGACAAAAATCAAAGTTTCTCAATCTTTGTCTCACAAGGCTTTGTAACTTTTAGTTTACAATTGTTATATAAAGAGTAGTATCAAGTAAACTTTGTAACCTCAAATAAAGTTGTGTCAAAAGATCTGAAGGAAAAAATAAGTTTTCAGAACTTATTTTCTTTCATTGTACTTGAGCCCAACACTAAACGATCTAAGGAAACTTTGAAACCCAAGAGGACTAGAAGTAGGCACCACATTGGTGTTCCGAACCAGGATAAATCTTTATGTTATTACTTTACGTTCTATTAATTACGTTCTTAATTATTTAAATCTAATATTTTTATGAAGTGCACTGATCTGTAGTCGAGTCGACTGTGAGGAGTGAATAGTCAACTCATAAAAAAAATTGAATTCACTCCCCTCTTGAATTTAATACTAGTGGTATAAAGCGTTGGAGAATCTTAGGGTCAATGATGTTGAGCCAGAATTATGGGATGACTTCTCTAGTACTTTTCTTGATCATTTCTACCTCAAAATTTAAGGGATAAAAAGGTCAAGGAGTTCGTGAATTTGATGAAGGGTAGGATTTCAGTGAAGGAATATTCCCTGAAGTTTCATCAGACATCATATTATGCTCCAGAATTGGTGTCGGCGTGAGGGCTAGAATGAGAAAGTTTGCCTCTAGGTTTTTTGGTGAGTTGAACTTGGAGAGAAAGGCTGCTTTGTTGAACAAGGATATGGATATCTCTAGACTTGTAGTGTATATGAACAAGTGGAAGAAAAAAATAAGAAGCAAGACGAGATGAGTGAAAGGTAGTATAAGAAGTTTTGCTACTCAGATCAGGGTAGAGGTTGGCAGTAAAATGGTAGAGATTGTAGAAAGTCGTCTATAAAAAGTGGGGTAATTCTTGTTCCTACTCTACTACTAGTTTTCCTTATTCAAAGCCGTCGGGTGATCATCATTCTCAGTATAACAGTGGGTTCACAACATAGGGAGCCTAGCCTCAAGCTAGTGGGACTCATTCAACTCCATTGTAGCCTCTTGTAGATTCTGTGGTTAGGTGCACATAGTGTTTGTGAAGAGGAGAGGAACAACTGCTTTAAATATGGTCAGATTGGTCATATTCATAGAGATTTTCCTTATAAGGTTGCTTCTGGGGAAAATGAGATTCTTGTTGCTACTTTGTTATCTCCCGCACCAAAAAGTGGTACTTCTTCTTTCGGATCCAGAATTGGTTTTGTACTCTTTTACCACTCACCAGGATTCTTAGGCGTTCCCTAATGTTGTTACTGGTATACTTGCAATCTTCTCTCATGATGTATATTTTCTACTTTATCCCGAGTGTACCCCTTTATTATATGACCCCTTATGTGGCTATTTATTTTGGTTTTGATCCTGAATATATTTCATACTTCTTTTTTGTGTCTACCTCAGTGGGTGACTCCATTGTGTCTAGGATTATTTATAGGGGTTGTGTGGTGTTGGTCTATGGTCGAGAGACCTTGGTAGATCAGATAGATTTGGAAATGTTAGCCTTTGATATAATTTTAGGGATGGATTGGTTGCATTTGTCTTATGCATCTCTTGACTATTAGACCCAAATGGTCAGTTTCCTCTTTTCTAATGAGCCAGTGATTGAATGGGATAGTAATTTCCTAGTACCCAAGGAAAGGTTAATTTTGTATCTTAGATCCTAAAAATTGGTTTCTAAAGGGTGCCTCTACACTTAGTGCATATGAAGGATTCTAAATCCAAAGGTCCTTCTTTGTAGACTATTCCTATAGTCTGTGAATTTCCTGAGGTGTTCCCTGATGATCTTCTTGGCATACCTTCTTATATGGAAATTGATTTTGGGATTGATCTTCTTCCAGAAACTCACCCTATTGCTATTCCCCTGTACAGAATAGCTCCAGTTGAGTTAAGAGAACCCAAGGAGTAGTTGAAAGACCTTCTTGACAATGGTTTTATTTGCCCTAGTATGTCCCTGTAGGGTGCTTTTATTTTTTTCGTGCGTAAGAAGGATGGTTCCCTTCGAATGCCTATTTATTACCACCAATTAAAAAGGTGACTAAGAAGAATATGTATCCCTTTCTAAAAATTGATATTCTGTTCAATCAGCTTCAAGATGCTAAGTTTTTTTCAAAGATTTATCTTCGGTCGGGTTACCATCAGTTTAAGATTAGGGAGGCGAATATCCCTATTTTGGCTTGACTAATTGATAATGCTGAACTTACACGTCAATTTAGTACAATGCAGTCGTTGTCAATATATTTACCCAACTTTAAGAGTTCGGGTCAAATCCACAGGGAACAATGTGAGTGGCGATTAAACTAATTTAAAACTATAGCTACAAGTTAAATTCA
The DNA here is from genome assembly GCF_002878395.1 of Capsicum annuum. Lineage (NCBI taxonomy): Eukaryota > Viridiplantae > Streptophyta > Magnoliopsida > Solanales > Solanaceae > Capsicum > Capsicum annuum. Next base: position 31,017 of record NW_025838075.1, on the reverse strand, counting down.
AATAACCAGCACAAAAAGATAAAATGGGGGCTTTGGAGATTAGCAAATAATTTCTGGTCACCTTAGTTTCAGTTTGTAATCAAGAATTTATAGAAAGCCTCGAATTATGTTCACTAGGGATTTTGGTACTTGACACAGGCTATTAGTGGTTCAAGATTCTCATGGTAGGTAGGACAACAATTTATCTTTATCGAAGTTATGCTTAAATGTCTCTCGACCTACTTAAGCATTTAATTACCTAATCCTCTCCAACTTAGGGAATTTATATTCACTGCCCAGATTTTACATTAGGTTAACCAACTTTGTTACAACGCTGATTATTAAACGGAAGTTTAGTGTTTCCAAGTCCCTGTTGATAATTCACTTGCCATTATATTTGATTTCTTTCTCAAGCAAATCAAAGAAGGTGTTATCTATCGTTTGCAACCAACAGACAATAATTAAAACATCAGAATTATCAAGAAGTCCTACCACCTTTCAAATCCTGAACACTCAATACCTTATCAAGACCTAACCCTAGATCCCATAATTCAAGTTAAAGAAATTTAGCCGCTCATGGCATAATAATCGAAGAAACTAGATGAATTCATGCTTTGAAAGATAAACACACCACAAAATGAATAGAAACTATAGATTCTCCGATTAAATCCCAAAGGAAATCCCAAAATAATGATTAAACTCTCTTCTACGTAATTGCTTTGTCAAGCCAAGAAGTTAGAGAGAGAAAATATCAAAGTATCGTCTCTCAAAACTCAAGGTTTGGGACCCTTAACAAAACCCTAAACAACACTTTAAATAGTTCACCCTAATTATAGAAACAAAAAAAATAAAATTCAAAAATTCCTCGAATTAGGTGATGCCATTTGTGATAGCCTATCAAGAGGCTGATGACTTATCATAAAAGTCGTCATCTTCCTTTATGATTTTGGTACTCGCTTCCTAACGTTGACGACAAACGGTGATGCACGATCAGCTCCATGACGATCTATCACAAATTTCGTCAAGGCTTTTCCTTAGCTCTCATGTTCTACCTTAGGCTTACGACAATCTTGATGACTTATCAGCTCCTTGATGTCCTATCACAAAATGTCATCACAGCTTTTAACTTAGGCCAATTCTCTGTCTACTGCTGACAATGAAGCTGATAGCTTATCACAGGGCTGACGACTTATCACAAATGTCATCATCCATACTTCACCTTTATTTACTTCAGATTTCAGCTCATTTGCTTCCATTCTTTTTTGTTCTATAGCATCTTAGCTTCTACTACAAAGTCAAACATAAAGCAATCAAAAATGACAAAAGTTGCTTAAGACTTCACAATTATTCTTAGTTAAAAGCCTCAAATATGTTAGCATTAGCTCACACATCAATACCCTCAACTTAAAACAATTGTTTTTCCTCAAGTAACTCAGCACAACTAAGAGAATATAAAGCACATTTGGCAGTCAATCATCCATATCATCTCAAAACACTTTCACCATCTCCAAAGTCAGTCAATTTAAGTACAATGAAGAACACCAATATAACACAAAGGAATCAATATATGGGATCAATTCAACTATAAAAACCATGCATAGACTAGTATTACACTACCCAAACAAGTTAGTAACTAGAAATGTAACCAGCGTGCCCTCACAGCAAAGAAATCCCCCTCATCTCATATTAGGAATTATATATGTAACCATGGGGACAATCAAAACACTCACTCTCAGAATGAAGTTCCAATTAGTGTATGCCAAGTACCATAGGCTTGCCCTTATTTTCATTACCCAGATCTTCAGATAGGTCAGCTAGGATCACTATAGGACTTCTCTTAGGCTTGTAATATAGGCTAGGTTCTGGTATGATACTCGATGGTATTTAAAATGACTAAGCCTCCTTGACACTACACTAGCTTTTTGGGGTTTCACTCATTAGGCTTTTTCGCTCTTCTCTTTTCTTGATCACAATTATTTAGGATGGGTGCAGTCTTTTCTCAATTACTTATTCTTTTTCACAATTTTTCTTTTTCTTCCTCTTTTCCTCTGCACCCATCTTTTTATTCTTTTCTTTATGCTAACTTTCTTCATACTCATTCTATATCACGCACCCCTATGATAGCCACCCTCAACTCAGGCCATTTGCCTAAGTCAAGGTGCACAGTGTCCAAGGAGGACCAGGGCTAAAATAGGTTCATTGTGATCTAAATGGGAAGGTGATAGTTATCACAAAAAGAAATAGGCTAATCAGGCTTAAAACAGAGATCAAAGGATATTATGCACCTAGGGAAGGTCATTTAGGATAAAGTGAGCTAATATCAAAATAGCCTATGATCCTTTCCTAACCCCTATCCTTCAACCAAAGCAAGACTAACCGGGCAAGCTCTGGATTTAACACATAATGGGAACTAGGTAGTATTTCACACACACACGGCACAAAGGTACATCACAAGCTACTACCCATTCGGTTCATGCCATTGTTTAGCAATCGTTATTATGTCACTAGTGCTAATGCCATAACAAAATGCACAATGGTCACACATAAATGCATATCACATAGTTATAAAACAGACCTTTGGAGAGATGTTCAAAATTCAACAAAAATATGCTAACTGCCTAAGTTACTTATATTTCTCCTAGTCAACTACAATATTTTACAATAAATCACAATACTCCTAAACATGCCATCTATACTAGGAACAAGACTCTGGGGAAAAGAGGCATGACAACAAAAACCCTAAGAGGACATCAACACCTATAAGTAGTCCCACCCTCACCTTATAATCATACATTGTCCCCAATGCGTCAAACCAAAACAAGAGAGAAACACACCTGTGGCACCATGGGTGAAAAGATCTAATGTCAATCACATAATAGGAATATAAATAAGAAAATACCTTGGGTTTCCTCCCAAGAAGGGCCTAATTTAGTGTCGCGGCATGACTAGGTTATCTTGACTACTCAGAATTTATCAAGATACCTTAAAAGTGCTTCATATTTTATCCCTCCTCTTTGATGATTTGAATTTTACCCCTAACTTAGAGTCCATCTTTTTGCCTCAATCATAGGGGGTGGTACAAAAATTAAGAAGTCGAGTAATGGATTGAGCGTGGTAAACCACTTGGCCTTAAAGTGAGGTGTGTTTTTATGTTGCTTATCAAGTGTAAAATAAAGAATAGAAGATTTTTGTTCCTCATCTTCACACTCTTCCACTATTTTAGATGATTCCACAGACAAGATATCATCTAAACATAATGTGGAAAAATTATTCGAGTGAGGCCCAACTAATTCTACTTCAAAATTTACACTATCTACTACACACTCACTTTTATTCACCTTTTCAGTGTCAGTCTCAAGATCAAGATGACAATCGAGTGGTTGTTATTCTTGATTTTTCTTCTCAAATTGGCTAATGTCCCCCTCATATTATTCTTTGTTTAGCCACTGTAAACATGGTGGGAGTGGTAACTCTTTTAGCTTTGCCCATAGCTGTTCTTGATTCTCTACGATTCATTTCATCAATTTATTTGCTTGAATTGTGATAGCACACATATCTTCAGTATGATCACTTGGACCACAAGCCAAACACCAAGTTATAGTAAGTAGGACAGTATCCACATTATATTGTGAAGGTCCCATCCATGGACTTTCAGGTAAATCTAGACAGTAAGCCTTAAAATATGGTCCCCTATAATAATAACAAAAATTATTATCACTCATAAAAACATCTATCCAGGCTGACATCTCAAGAAAGGTATGAGAAAAATAAAAATAAAATAAAATAAAATAAATAAATAAATAAATAAACTAAACAAATATTTACAAGTTTGAATTCAAGCAAGTAAACTAATATTCCAAACCAACTCAATACGCCAAATTGTTTCCCGACAATGGTGCCATTTTTGATAATGCTCAACTTACACATAAATTTAGTGCAAGGCAGTCGTCGTCAATATATTTAACCAACTTTTGTAGTTGGGGTCAAATCTACATAGAATAATGTGAGCGGTGACTAAACTAATTTGAAACTATAGCTACAAGTTGGATTCAAATAACTTGCACGATAAGATAAAATGGGGTTTTTATAGATTAGCAAATAGTTTTTGGTCACCTTAGTTTCTGTTTGTAATCAAGAATTTATGGAAAAACCAGAATTATGTTCACTAGGGATTTTGGTACGTGACAGAGGCTTTTAGTGGTTCAAGATTCTCATGGTAGGTAGGACAACAATTTATCTTTATCGAAGTTATGCTTAAATTTCTCTCGAACTACTTAAGCATTTAATTACCTAATCCTCTCAGACTTAGGAAATTTATATTCACTGCCCAGATTTTACCTCAGGTTAACCAACCTTGTTACGACCTTATTATTAAATGAAAGTTTAGTGTTTCCAAGTCCCTGTTGATAGTTCACTTCCCACTATATTTAATTTCTTTCTCAAGCAAATCAAAGGAGGTGTTATCTATCATTTTCAACCAACGGACAATAATTGAAACATCAGAATTATCAAGAAGTCCTACCACCTTTTGAATCCTGAATAATCAGCACCTTATCAAGACCTAACCTTAGATCCCATAGGTTAAATTAATTTAGCTACTCATGATGTAATAATCGAAGCAACTAGATGAATTCATGCTTTGAAATATAAACTTACCACAAGATAAATAAAAATAAGAGATTCTCCAATTAAATCACAAAGAAAATCCCAAAATAATGATTAAATTCTCTTCAAAGTAATTGCTTTTTCAAGCCAAAAAGTTAGAGAGAGAAAATATCAAAGTATCATGTCTCAAAACTTAAGGTTCAGAACCCTTAATAAAACCCTAAACAAGGCTTTAAATAGTTCACCTTAATTATGGAAACAAAATAATAAAATTCAGAAATTTCTTAGATTAGGTGACGCTATTTGTGATAGCCTATCCAGAGGATGATGACTTATCATAAATGTCGTCAGCTTCCTTTATGTATTTTGTACTCACCGCCTAACTCTGATGATAAATGGTGACGCCCTATCAGCTCCTTGATGACCTATTACAAATGTCATCAAGGATTTTCCTTAACTCTCATGTTTTGCCTTAGGCTGACTGCAATCTTGATGACTTATCAGATCTTTGATGTTCTATCACAAAATATCATCACAACATTCAACTTAGGTCAATTTTGTGTCTACTGCTGACAATGAAGCTGATAACTTATCACAGGACTGATGACTTATCACAAATGTTGTTAGCCATACTTCGCCTTTATTTACCTCAGATTTCAGCTCATTTGCTTCCATTCTTGTTAGTTCTCTAGCATCTTAGCTTCTACTGCAAAATCAAAGATAAAACAATCAAAAACGATAAAATTTGCTTAATACTTTGCAATATTCTTAGCTAAAAGCCTAAAAAATGTTAGCATTAGCTCACACATCACCAATACCCCCAACAATAGTTATGGATCATATGAATCAAATTTTGGTATATTCTAAGAGTAAGGTGTATCATGCCGATCACCTTCGCCTTGTGTTACAGAACCTACGGGATCAACATTTGCATATAAAGTTCTTTAAGTTTGAGTTATGGTTGAATTTTTGGACTTATCTGGGACATATTGTTTCTAGTGAATGGATCATGGTGGATCCACAGAAGGTTTCGATGGTTAAGAAGTGGCCTAGACCCATGACTTTAACCGATATTTGAAGATTTTTTGGTTAAGCTAATTATTATAAAAGATTTATGGTGTTTTCTACTATTGCTACCCCATTGACTAAGTTAAATCAAAAGAAGTTGAAATTCTTGTGGTATGACGCTTTAGAGAGTAATTTTAAGAAAGTGAAGGATAAGTTGACTTCAGCTCAGGTATTGACTCTGGTTGAGGGAACTGATGGTTTTATTGTCTATTATGATGTGTCCTGGGTAGGCTGGGTTGTGTGTTAATGCAACATATCAAGGTAGTTTCATATGTTTCTTGACAGTTGAAAGTTCACGAGAAGAATTGTTTGACTCATGATTTGGAATTATTAGTTGTGGTATTTGCACTAAAGATCAGGTGGCATTATTTGTATGGGGTCTACGTTGATATTTATTCTGATCATAAAATCCTGTAATACGTGTTCACTCAGAAGGAGATAAATATAATGCAAAAGAGATGGCTTGAGTTACTAAAGGACTATGACATGAGTCTCTACTATCATCCAGGTAAAGCTAATGTGGTTGCTGATGCTCTTAGCAGGTCATCCATGGGAATCTTTTCTTATGTGGATGAGGAGAAGTGGGAGTTGGTGAGGGATATTCATCTTTTATCTAATTCAGAGTTCATCTCTTAGATTTTGAGACTGGTGATGTGATTGTTCAAGAGATGGCAAAGTCATCCCTTGGACCGAAGGTAATGGAGAAGTAGATGTTAGATCCTATTTTGATGCAAATCAAGGATGATGTAGGCAGGCAGAAAGTGATGATTTTTTAAATTGGTGGTGATGGTATCTTGATATACAAAGGCTGATTATGTGTTCCCGGTGTTGATGGGTTGTGAAGAGGGATTTTGGTCGAAGCTCACGAGTCACGTTATACTATTCATCCTAGTTTGATAAACATGTATCATGATATTAAGAAGACCTATTGGTGGATTAATATAAAGCGGGATATGGGAATGTTGTGGTTAAGTGCATGGTGTGTAAGCAAGTAAAGGTAGAGCACTTGAGGTCGATGGATAGACTTAATAGATTGAACTTCCAGTATAAAAATGGGAGATATATAATATGGATTTTATTATGGGTCATTCACAGTCTCGCCTGTAGTTTGATTCGATTTGGGTCATCATGGATGATATGTTGTGGAAACATGGAACTTTTGATGCTTAAAACAAGGAAATTATGCTTATACTTAGGTTATTTTGGTTGATATAATTTGGTTTGTTGCTTGTTGCAGATGAAACAGGTCTATAATAGTGTTGAGATAAAATTTAAAGAAAAAGACCATGACTGCAAATGATACGACCCACTATGTGATTCATCAACACAATATATGACTCGTAGGTTGACCCGTAAATATAATAAAAGAAAAAGCCAAACAGAGCAGCTAAGTATAGAGAAGATACAACTGGTGTACCCATGACGTAAGATGAGGATATAGGTTGTATAAAAAATCATAAAGAGAAAAGAAACCAAGAAGGCAATTTATAGTTGAAGTCTGAGTATGACTCATATGATCCAACAGTAAGTAGACCAGTGTCCAATCTTGGAAAGACAGAAGTCCTAGGTGGATACGAATGAAGGCCACAAGTCATATGATCAAGGTACAACTCATTTACAGGAGTCGTAATAAGAACACAAAGTTGAAGCTTGGAAGATCAGACACTGTAGTAGATATAAGAGGAACATTATGAATCAAAAGAAGACCTTACGAGTGGACGAACGAGTAATACCTTGTGCTGACATTACTTTTCCTTTTCTATTTTATTAGGATTTCTAAGTTATTCTGAGATACTATAAATACCCTAGGGTTTATCTTTTATTAGGTTACACTTGTTAACATTATTCTTACTACCTTTACATACTTTATAATTATTCTTGAGATTTTGGGTTATTATTCAATTGAAGACTTTGGATTTTATTCATCTTATTTTCTACAATTAATTACATGAATTCTTATTAATTGTCATAGTTTGTTGCATACACATGAGTGGCTAATTTCTCTGACTAGGGTTGAGGGAACCGTGGCCGATTAGCTACGTAAAAGAAGTGGGATATTAATCTATTCTAAGGTTTATGCATGTATCTTAATCTTTGTCACCATAATTGACCTCAGAGCTACTGCAGAAGCTGGGGGATAGCTTATATTTGCAAACATCTTCACAAGGGCATTTGTGATTAGGGAAAGAGAAGTAAGACATTAATTTGAGATTCACAACCATATTATCATTCCATCATCTGATCTAATCAACTTAAGACTCAAAAGGTGAAGGTTGAAATTAAGTCCTAGACAAGGAGCAACAAGGCGACAACCTAAGACTGTTGATAATACATAATTTTTTACTTTATAAGATGGTTGATAATACATAACTTGTTGACTTCACATGCAGAACAACAGAATAGGTAGGTTGAACATAAGAAATTTATGGAGTTGATAATCTAGGGGGAACATAGTCCTAGTGTTCATTTTTTATTATTTACAACTCAAAACATTCTAGATTCAGTTTCTAGTTACTAATAATTCTAAAATTCCCCCATTTACTTTTTGTACTACTCGTGAATTGCATCAAGTTAACTAATTGTTCAACTTTTTCCCCGTGGGATCAACCCCAACCTATTTGGGTTACTCTATTTAGCATCGACCACAACATACTTCTTTTGGAGGTTAGTTTTGAGCGACATCTAATTTTGGTGCCATTGCTGGGTATCAGCAGTTTGAATAGCTAATTGAATTGGTGAAGTTCATGGGTTTTATTTTCTACTTTTTATTTGGCATACGTTGGTGTATGTCAAACACTAGGAGAAGAGGCAATCTCTTACTCCCTTTTGATCCAAAGCCTGAAAAAATTCTTCAATCACCATGAAGAATGTCAAGTTCGTGATTGTATTCCTAATAGAGTTTAATACCCTCCACTTCCACCTATTGATCTTAATGTGGCACTCCCGTATGTTCCAGGTAATCCATAGAATACTGCAGATTTATTGATGTAATAGTTAATAGCTACAGCAGAGGAAGAGAGAAGAGCAGCCAAAGTAGACCAATTAGCTAAAGAGGTTGGGTTAGTTCAGCAAGGAGGACTAGCCAGACCACGTCAAGTAGCTGAGCGTACAGATAAAGTTCAGAGAGGCAGAGCTCCATTAATTCCTATATTCAACACTTACACCCATGAAATGATAAAGAGAATATGAGTTATGTTGAACTTGTTGAGACACGAGCCGTCATTCCTCCTGCTTTACCACCTAATGCGACATTTAATATTACTAGCGCTATGATCTAATTGTTGAATTTGAAGGGCTTCTTTTTGGGATCAGGTACTAGTGATGAGAACATGCATCTTGCTAATTTTACTCGGATCTTCACATTATACACTATTCTGGGTGTGGATCAGGATGCTTTGATATTGAGGTTGTTCATATTTTCATTGATAGGTGAAGCATCACAATGGTTAGAGGAACTTCTAAGAGGCTCAATCATTATCTAAAATGAGTTTTCTAATAGTTTTTGAGAAGATTTTTCCCTCCTTCAAGGTGCTCTAGTTGAAAGATGAAATTTATAACTTTAGACAGTTACCTGTAGAATACTTGTATAAGGAATGATTTAGATTCAAGAAGAAGTTGAGCATGGTACCTAATCAGAGAATCAGAGGGTCAAATTTGTTGTAAATCATCTACAGATCACTGAATGTCAATTCTGGAGCAATGGCAGATATGATTTCTAGAGGTGCATTCATACGTCTTTGGTGAGATGCTACGTAGGATATGTTGGATGATATTTTGGTAACCAATAGAGATTGTCATACTAGAGATAATGGGCATGGTGTAGGTACATATTCTATTGAAGCTACTAATTACTATGGATCTTGTTAGGATTTGGTAGAATAACAGGTTGTACAGCTTCAAATAGATATTGGGCTGCTTACAAAATAATTCACAAAAATGTGTGCTGAGAAAGTGAATACAGTTGTGGCATATGTATCTACTTCTAAACTTTTGAGATTGAATCTAAAGATGAAGTAAAGTATCTTGATTATAGATTGGAAGATTTCTAAGCCCAAGGGTAAGGGAATCAAGGTCAAAACAATTATAATGAAAAATATAGAGATAGCATTAAAGAGAGATGGTAAGTGGCGGAAGAAATATGACTACAAGGAGAAGAGTGACAAGTATGTTCCACTAGGTAGCCAAGAAAATGAGTCTAGAATAAAGGCAATATTGTTAAAATTGGTCAAAGGGTAAGAAAGTCAAGAGAGCGGTCTTAAGGAGATTAAGGTAGACCTGTCAGGGTTGAATCAGAAAGTTTTGTCACATACTACTGCAACCAAACAAATGGAGCAGCACTATGGCCATATGTCGGACATATTAAACTAATGGCAACCTGGCACTCTTCCTAGAAGGACGGTTCCAAATCCATTGAATGATGGTCACTGCCATGCCATTACCACTCAGAGTGGTAAAACAACTATAGATTCGCCTGTACCTACTATTGATTAACAATAGAATGATGATAATTCTATTAAGGTGAAGAGTAGTAGGATGCTTTCCTGCTAATTTTTATACTTTCCTACTAATTTTGTGATATTATATTGTGAAGTGGGCTTTTAAAATACTAATTATCTCAGGACGACCTTTCTTGGCTACAGGAAGGATGTTGATTGATTTAGATCTAGGACATCTGATATTAAGACTCAAGGATGAATAGGTGACATTCAGTGTATGGAAATCCATGAAGTAGCCTAAAGAATTAAGATTGGTATGTCTAATTGATGTGCATGATGAGGAAATGGATTTATTCTATAATGTTTATTTAGTGAATTGAGATGATGCTTCTGATTTTGTTCCTATCGAAGAAAGGTTATATGTTGAAGCTCTAGCAGTTGTGATCATGAACATTGATAGTGATGGGATGTATGAGTATAATGACATGTTGTGTGAAATTTATGGGATTTGTTCATACACTTATGCACTAAAGAATATTGATTTGGATTTAAAGAATAGAACTAATCCACCCGCTCGTCCATCCATTGAAGAGCTACCGCTCTTAAGTTGAAGGCCCTCCCTTCTTATTTGAGATATGTATTTTTGGGTGCCAACAATACTTTACTGATAATTATTACAGTCAATTTGACTAATATAGAAGTGGAAGCATTATTATCAGTATTACAGAGGTTCAAAACAACCATTAGTTTAGTCCATTACAAATATAGTAGGTGTCCCTCCTGGGTTCTATGCTCATAAAATTCAACTTGAATAGGATTGCATTCCAAGTACAGAACATTAGATTCGACTCAATCCTCTTATACAGGAGGTAGGAAAGAAAGAGATAATCAAGTGGTTGGATTTTGGTGTAGTGTATTCCATTGTTGATAGCAAGTGGGTCAGTCCAGTACAATATGTTTTGAAGAAAGGAGAGATTACTATTGTGCCTAACAAGGAGAATGAGTTAGTACCAATAAGGTCAGTCATAGGGTGGAGCGTATGCATGGATTATAGAAAATTGAATATATGGACTCATAAGGACCACTTTCCCATGTCCTTCATAGACCAGATACTGGATAAACTTATGGACAGAGGATGTTACTATTTTCTTGATAGGTACTCAGGCTATAACCAAATCACTATTGCACCAAGGAGCAAGAGAAGATGAATTTTACATGTCCTTATGGGACCTTTTCATTTAGGCATATGCCATTTAGATATATATGATATCAATCTTCTCTGACATAGTAGAAGACATCATCGAAGTGCTTATGGGTGATTTTTCAATCGTTGGTGATTCTTTTGGTGACTTCCTAGTTTACTTAGAAAATTCTCTTAGGAGATGTAAGGAATGCAACTTGGAACTTAATTGGGAGAAGTGTTATTTCATGGAAAAAAAGGTATTGTTCTTACGCATAAGATTTCAAAAAAGGGAACAGAGGTTGATAGAGCCAAAATAGAGGTGATTGAGAAATTACCTAAACCAATTTCTATGAAGGAGATTTAGATCTTTTTAGGGCATGCAGGATTTAATAGGCATTTTATCAAGGATTTCTTGAAGATTGATAATCCTCTTTGGAAGATTCTTGAGAAGAAGGTGAAATTTGTTTTTGATGAAGCATATATGAAGGCTTTTGAAAACTTAAAAGAGAAGTTGGTGTCGGCCCTAACTATTGTGTCTCTCGGTTGGTCCTTTCCTTTTGAGGTTATATGTAACGTAAGTGGAGTGGCCTTAGGTGTTGTCTTAGGTTAAATAAAAGAAAAGATCCTTTATCCCATCTACTATGCCACCAAGGCACTAAACCCTGCTTAAAAGAACTATAAAGTGACTGAATAGGAGTTATTGGCAATGTTTTTTTCCCTTGAGAAGTGTAGGTCTTACTTGATTAGGACGAAGGTAGTAGTGCACACTGACCATGATTCATTGCGGAACTTTATGAAAAAGAAATATGCAAAACCTATACTGATTAGATGGTTCTTATTACTGCAAGAATTATATTTTGAAGTCATGGACAGAAAAGGAACTAAAAACCAAGTTGCAGATCATTTGCCTAGACTTAAGGAGGATGCTATGTAGAAAGTTGAAGATGGGCTCGAGATTGATGGAAATTTTTCAAATGAGTAGTTATTGGCAGATTCTCAAGATCTAATTCCATGGTTTGTAGATTATGCAAATTATCTAGCCAGTGATCTAGTCCTAGAAGATCTTTTCTTTGAACAAATAAGGATGTTTATACATGAGGTAAGGAAATTTTTCTGGGATAAGCCTTATTTATTCAGAATTTATATGGATGGGATTATTCATAGATGTATACCTAAGGCGGAGATGATGAGCATACTTGAGGCTTGTCATTTCTTACCAGTTGGGGGTCAGTATGGAGGAACCCACACAACCCAGAAAATCTTGTAATATGGGTACTATTGGCCAACAATCTACAAAGATGCGCATGATATTGCGTCTGCTTATGATCAATTTCAATGCCAAGGTAATATTGATGGATGCCATGAACTTATAACTCCTATTTTAGAATTAGAATTGTTCGATGTATAGGGTATAGATTTGATGGGTCCTTTTGTGAGTTTGTTAGCATGAAGTATATACTTGTGGCTATGGATTATATTTATAAATGGGTAGAAACAGTTGTGATCCCCAATAATGAAGCACATAGTGTCACCGCATTCTTGAAAAAGCATATATTTTCTCGATTTGGCATGTCACATGCTATCATTAGCGATAGTCAATCACATTTTTGTAATTATGTATGCAAAAGTATGGAGTGAAACACAAGGTGGAAACACCTTATCATCCGCAGACTAGTGGACAGGTTGAGGTGTCCAACAAAGAAATCAAGTCCATCTTAGCGAAGACAGTAAATTCCAATAGGACTAATTGGTCACGTAAACTAGATGATGCATTATGGGCTTACTGAACAGCTTTTAAGACCCCCATCGGTTCTTCTCCTTATTAGGTTGTATATGTCAAGGCATGTTACTTGACTATTAAACTTGAACATAAAGAAATATGTGTTTTTTAAGAGTTGAATTTTGAGCGACAAGATGCAACAAAGGCAAGGATGAACAACATGAATAAGTTGGATGAATGTCGACCCTGGGAGTATGAATGTTCTGCACTTTACAAAGAAAAGACAAAGTTGTATCATGATTGTAAGATTGAAAAAAGGATTTTCTAAAAAGGTGACCAGGTATCGCTCAACAACTCAAGGATTTGCTTGTTTCTAGTTAAATTGAAGTCTAGATGCTATGGTCCCTTTACGGTGCTAAGAGTATTTCCATATGGTGCTTTGGAATTGAAGAGGGATGGTGTAGCCCCATTTAAGGTGAGTGGGAAAAGAGTAAAACAATACATGGGTAACATTAAGGAAATAAATGTGATTTTTGAATTGGACCTTGGTGATGTCTAGTAACCAAGGTAACTATGTCATGTTGCAATGTTAAATCAAGCGTTGTATGGGAAGCAACCAATGAGGGTATTTTGTGAAATTTTAGTATCCAACTTAGCCATATTGTTCCATGACAATAAATCAAGCACTGCATGGGAGGCAACCCATGTTTTGTACTTATTTATTCATATGGTAATAAGTTTGTTCAGTGTGCAGGGCTAAAGATTGTAGAAAAATCTAGAAAAGTTTAGGTGGTTAGGTCATACGGACTCTTCATAAGTGGTTTTTTAATGGTACAACTCATTAGTAAGAGTTGTAAGGACCTGGGAGCTTATACAGATATAGGTAAATGTTTTTAGAGTCTTTACAACTCTCAGAATGAGTCGTACCCTCAAGGTACGACTCATCACATTGAGTTGTATCGACTCCAGAACCCATGTAATGTTCTAGGTATTTATGAGTAGAGAAAAAAACTCATAAGCCTGGGTATCATTCATACACATTACTCGTACCTAAGCTTACCAATTCAGGGGTCACGGATCAACCTGGCCCAACACTTGATTTAAAACAAAGAGGGCACTTGATACCAAAATATAAACCCATCTTTATTTTTTGTTGATTTTTTAGCTCCCAACGCATGAAATCACTTTGACTCACTTACCAATTAGATCGAATCTTTTATATTGCATAAATTAAGCACTAATTTGGGGGAGAGAAATCACAAACTTGAGCAACCTACATTCTCAACTACTGAAGTTAGTTATTGAACACAATTTCTCTTTGTTTCAAATTGATATTGCTAATGAGAGATATTTTAAACTTGCTTTAAGTTGAATTTACTTGAGTGTTGCCATTTGGAAACCTAGTTCTTAGGATTTGAGTTGTAAATGGATATTAGGGAAGAATTTGAAATATTATGTTGAAATTGTCTGGTGTTTGACTAATTTGGGGATGGTAATGCTTTATAATGTTAAGGGTAGTTTTGGAATTATTTATTAGAGTCAACTCAGAAGTTGAAATCCTATGTTGCAGTGGATACAAGAACCCTTGCGAATCGTACCCATAAGTAACAAGTTGTAACAAGACTCATACCCACTAACAACAAAGAAGTCTAATTTATTGTAGATTCTGGTATGGGTACAACTTACTTATATGAGTTATATCCAATTCATAAGACTCATACACATAAGTCGTAAGGACTTAGGAAGAGGTCATATTTTATAGTTTTGTTTCTGACCTACTTATGAGTGTTGGTAATGAGTCTTACCCTGATCATACGACTAGTAAGGAGCACTCATAAGTAGACCAGTGAACATTTATGCAGACACTAAGTATCATAAGACTTAGTTATATGAGTCATACCCAGACGATACGACTCTTACTCCCAAGTCATACCTTGTGTAGAACATGCACATTGAAATTTATTTTCCTATTTTTTGCTTCTTTTTCCTTATTTAATTACTAATGTATGTGTACATTCAGGTACCATGCCTCCCAAAAGTGTGTAAGCTTTAAAACAAGTAGCCAAGAAGGGCACCAAAGAGACCTTTGTCACAAGTTCTGAGTCCACGGAGTCATGCAACAGTAGCGGTGACTTATTCAAAATCCTAATGAAGGGATAGGTTAAGCCAAGAAACCAGAGAAAGGCTTGGGTAAAGAAAGTAGTCACTCCATAGGATACACCACTAAGAGGACCCAGAAAGAAGAATCCCCACACTTCGCCACCCCAAGCATTATCCTAGTCTAAAGAGGACAATGGTAATGACGAAGAAGTGTCGAGCTCAGAGGAAAGTGATTTCAAAGTGAAATTGTGAAATTTATTCTAAGCCCAAATAATGCCAGTGTAGAGAAAGTGGATGATACTTCGATTGATAGACATGACCCTTCATTATCTCTTACACCTACTCTGGTGCCCACCGTTGAATGGTGGGGGTACCCCGATATGCAGGACACATATATTATTGGTTTGAGTAGACTCTAAAAAAGAAAAATCAAATGGATTATGTACCTTAAGCGGAGATTGACTATGACTAGGATGACTGAGTTGTCTAGATTTAAGGCTCAGTTCAGCCAATATGGCTTCGAGTGGTTGACCAGAGTACTTGGCAAGAATAGTGTTGCATTAGTCTAAGAG
>NW_025838075.1:0-12354 GCF_002878395.1 Capsicum annuum | reverse complement strand
AATTGGCTATACTTGCAACACAATTGATCAATTAATGTTCAATATGGTTAAAATTTAAACAAATTTGACTAAGATCCTAATTTATTGGCTATTTAATAAAAAACCTAAATTCTCAAATCCTAAAATTCCTACCCAATCCCTTAAACCCCTCTTTTCTATTAAAATTTATTCCAACCCCCTAAATTAAACCCGCCCTATTAGCCGAACATCACTTCAGCACCAACATCCCAACTACCAACTAACTAAATCAGCCTGAAGCCTGAGTTTCGTCTGATCCATTACGCCCAACAACTAAAATAGCCCCCAGTCCACTCCTGATCACCCAGGACTGACCCAACCTACTTCTCATTCTTTATAAATAATGCATACAAAAATATCCAATGCCACAACAAAAATGCTCCAACAAACAACATACAAATGGTGCAACAACAGCGAAAAATTCTACAACAAAGAACGTCAAACTTGGTGTTCCCCTTTATTTACCAATTTACCCCCTCCATACAACCATCTATGGCTAAAATTAGGCGGCCTTTAATCATTTTTAGTTGGTGATTCATCATCTTGAGCAAAAATTAATGTAATACCCCGTACTTCTACCTAGCTTAAATATATTCCAAAAATGTTAAAGACTTGTTTTAAAGATGAATACACTTTTATGCATATGATATTTTCAAGATTTTCACCGCAATTTCGAGTATTGCAATGCGATTTCACCACATCGCGCCATCACCCCAGGTCTCAGTTTGCAATTTTCAGTGACACAGCACGATAGTGCAGCATCATACCAGCCTGCCAAATTAGGAAATTTTCTCAGAAATAAAATACACATCCAATAGTAAAAAGGGTCAATTTCTCAACCCTATATAAACCCAATAACACATGATTTGGCCATTCTTCACCCAAAATATACTAGTTTCTCTCAAGTTTCTCTCAATAACAAGCTAGGGTTTATATAGGGGATTCAAATTCAAGAAGGTTTCACTGTCAATCTTCACAAAATCACGAACTAAGGTATGCATAGTGTTTATTTATGAACTCCTTTCGTCCATGAATCCCAAGAATCTCTTTTCTAAAGTAAAGAGTTTAGATTTTCTTTAGGAACTTCATGTTGGGTTTATTTTATTTATGTTAAGAATGATCAATTGAATTAAAATCCATGTTGGGTGATTAATGTTAAATGGAATTGATTTTTATAGATGTATATTCATGTGAACCTATGATTAAACCCTAGCATGATGAAATTAGATGTTGAATCATGATGTGTAATTGTTGTATAATGGTGTCTACATATATTATGCCTTTTATGTGTTTGATTAAATGCCTATATGAAGGAAAAGTGCCCAACTAGTATGATATTATGAAATCTCCATGTTTGTACGAGTTTATGCATATCATATGTTTGATGAAGTGCTTCAATATATGAATTGTGAATTGTGTTGTTGGTCATGTATTCATATAAGTCATGCTATGACAGTTTCTTTCCATCGAGTCCTGGGGGTACTTGCACTCGACAATTTAGTTGTATGCCTAGAGTCATGTCATGTTTTCACGATACTCTCAGTCAAGCTATAATCCATAGAACTCAGTTAGTCATGTGACTCAGGAAAACCCAGAAATCTCAGTAATCTCAGTAGTTCAGTAATCTCAGTGATCTCAATACTCAGTAATCTCAATAACCTCAGTATTCTCAGTCAATCTTAGTAACTTTAGTATTATCAATCAGTCCTTAGAACTCAGTATATTTTTCAATCAATGGAACTCAGTAAATTCAATTTAATTTAGCTTCGCTAAACAATACCATTATTATCAGTTTAATTCAGTTAATCAGTTCAGTGTCTATTCAGTTGGGAGTAGAAATTAGCACCGAGTGAACCCAGGGATAGGAACTCACCTGTTATATGAGGGTGTGATTCTTAGAAGCAATCCTTGTATTCTAGAGCTACGTAGCCAGCGTAGGTTGAGACATCATAGTCTGCTATATAAGGGTAGATGAGGTGGATTAACCTATTATATGAGGGTTCCCACCATTATCACTAGAGTTACCCATTATATGAGGGTTACTCACAAATTGTCCTTACCAGTGGTGCAGTATTAACACCCTTCCAATTGGAGTTACAGATTGGGCCCCAACTCAGCCACAATGACATATTAAGGGCATGTCAGTTAGATAAATACTTCTCACGGTCTCAATTATAGACCCAGTCTCAATAATAGAACTCAGTTCAGTTCTACAGAAATTCAGGACTGTCAAATACAGTCAACTCAATATAATGCGGAACTCAGCTAGTTTCATCAGTATCAGAACTGTCAGATATAGTCACTCACGTTATTAGTATTCAGACTCAAAAATTATGTTATCATAAACCCAGTTAATAGTATATTAATCTATACGAAACTTATGTTATCATTATCCAGTTTCAGGACTGTTAGATGCAGTCAATCAGACCAGTTCCTCATAATCAGAACTTTCAGAAATAGTTATTCCTTTATCTGTAATATGACATCAGTTCCATAGTACTCAATAAACTCAGTCATTCAGTATTCCTGTATTAGTACTCAGATATCAGTAAATCCATGTTATCAAAATTCATAAGTCAGCATTATCATGATCTCAGTTATCGTTACGTATGCATACAGGTATTTTCACGTTCATATTAGTCATTTAGTTAGTATTATTCATGCATATGAACCTATTATATTCAGCCTACCTCATTTTCATACCAGTACATTCAAAGTACTGATGTATTTGCGCTACGGTGTCTTATACCATAAGTTTAGAAGCACGAGCTCCAGAGAACCAGTAGCATCCTAGTTCAGCAATCAAAGTTAGTAGTGAGTCCTCATTCTTTGAGGACATGATGATCACATTACTATTTTAGTTTTTTAGTTTATTTCAATAGTCGAAATTAGTTGAGGACATGTCCGATCAACTCCTTATTCAGACAGTTTAGAGACTTTCAGACTATAGCATGTTAGATAGTTATTTCAAATTTGGTTTGGTATTGTTATACCATTTTCAGACATTGTTTATCATATGTTCATTCAGTTTTGAACCTTATGGCCATTTAGTTCATGTTTTCCTATATTTACAGTATATTTTTTAGTACTCAATTACAAACATCAGTCATGTGTTAGCTTGTGGTCCTTTGGGGTCATAAGCACCATGTAACATTGTAGGTACTAGATTTGGGGCATTATAATTAATTTCCCTCTTCAGAGCAATGTCTTTCTCTCTTTGCCTCTTTCAAATTTAAGAACTCAATTTGGATTTCAAATATTCAAGAAAAGGGTTTCAAATTTGGATTTGAATCCATGAGAAACCCTAATTTTTTAACCTCTTAAATCCCGCTATAAATAGGTAGTGAAGGATAGAGGAAAAGAGGAGGAATTTTAGTGGAAATTTGAGGATTTTAGAGGAGCATTCCTTTAATCCCACATAACAAAAAATTACAGAAGGAAATGATTCAAAAAACTCGATTCTGACAAAAAAATTAAACTTCTACGAGTCAAAATAAAAAGTTCAATGGTGGAAGCTTCATCATTATAAGTTGTCTCAATTCCTACCAGAAAAGAGGTAACGTTATATCCTCTAGTGGATTTAAAAAAAATAGTATAGGTTGTCTGTTTAGATTTAGTATTTGAGCACTGGTCTTGATTAAGTTCCTACATTCAGTGACTGTTTGGTGATTAATCTGGTATTGTATTTTTGAAGTCATGTAAAGTTGTGATCTACTGCGTCTTATACATTTTTCAAATTCTTATAGTTATAAGTTTGAAAGCTTAAAATAACTATATACCACCATGCTTGTTTTTTAATCTCATTTTGCTATTGATTATTGGTTATTGTTGAAATTTATGGTGGAAGTTGAGGTCTATTTGGTTAGTTATGAATGAGTAAAGAAAGAGGTGTCTAGAGAAGTTGATGTCCCTATACTTGGCCTCCATTCTAGTAGAAGATGTCCATTTGTGGGAGAACCCATTGGAAAAAACAAAGAAATAGAAAAAATTCCTGACCCTAATATTTTTTCACATGTTTATGTTTAGTGTGATTTATGTAGCCAAAAAGAAATTTGTCTGTAAAAAGAAATAGTGGTCTTCTCCTGCTTGCGTTAAAATTTGCCTAGTGATGAAGTATTGGTTAGTTAGGTATGTAGAATAAGAAAGCTTGAGTCCTTTCCCCATGCTTGGTTGGGGGTAAATTCTTTTCTTTTTCTATCTTAGTTGAATAGTTTTGCTGATTTCATTTAAGTCGTTGGTGCCTTTTTGAGTTCCTTTTTTTAGCATATGATCTGTACCTTAAGTGTTTTGCTTATTATAGCTTGTCTAAGTTGACGGTTGGTATATTGTTTTGCACATTGTGTTATAAATAGATGCGTGTTAATCCTTATTTTTTTCTTTCTTTTATAGGAACCTATCTGGAATGAGTCCAGTCTGACTCCCTATTCCAGTGATTTCTACATCCAACGTGTCTAGCCTTATCAAAAATTCGAAAGGTTGGATGATATACAAGAAATAAGCTGGTATACAGTATGGTATACAATTGAATTCGACTAATATAAACTCAGAAACAATATCTACGCACTATTATATGGTGTATATGGAAATAGAGAGGAAATAAGAAGATTTCTACACTGATATATAGTGTATATGCGGAGATACACAGAAAAGCGCATAGGGTAAAGGGCCATAGTATACAGCTGATATACGTTCAAATAATGAACTGAAATCCATGGAATTTAGGCCCAAAAGCTGGACAACCCTTCAATAGGACAAAAGGGCCCAATCTTAACTCTTTCTTTCCCATTCTAACTTGTTTATTTGTATTTTCTTGAACACTTTAATTAATTAATTTAGATAAATCCTCTTAGATGTTGCTATTTTTATTTATCTTCATTTTTTTCTCATTGCTTATTTGAATTCTTCTATCCACTTTATCCTTTTGAATAAATAAAAAATAGAATTTATAAAAATTTTCGTAAAGGGGAGCTTTTAGAATTAAGATGGCTCTTTTTTGCATTCATGTATTAATTAATCTCATTTAGGCTAAATAGACTTTCCTAAAATATAAAAAGAGATATATTTTCTTTAACTGGTTTCTTCTAGAAAATAAATTTTCCCATGATTGAATGTTCCTTATTTATTTTGGTTTAGTATTTCTCCTTAAAATCTATTATTATCAAAAATCAAGATTTCAAATAACATGGGCCATCAAAATAGATCTTTCTTTAAAAGATGACCTTTTTCTTTAAAAGAAATTGATTTTCCTTAAAATTATATTACTAAAAAATAAAATTTTGCTTAAAATTCTTCTTTCAAAGTCAATTCCTTTAGTTAAAATTAGATTATTTGGACTTGAACGAAATAAATATACTTTTTTCAAAATTACTCAATCAAGCTTGATATTCTTACAAAAAATTGGCATTTTCATAAAGTTAGTCACTCTTTTTGTGTTAGTCAAAAATTGATATTTTGGTGAACCATTTTTTAACGGACACTCCTAAGTGTCTTAAAAATCATCTTAGGGCGTTAATTGAACCAAATTCAGTTTCTCTATATTCAAAGATTTATTTCTGTTTTTGAATCTTTGAGATCCTCTATTAAGTTTTCTTGACATTTTCTATAAAAATCAAGTGTCAACTCTATAATTTTCTTGAAATTATTTCAAAATTTTCTTGAATCTTTTGGAATAGTTTGAAAAAGTTGAAATTATTTTCTTTTAAATTAAATTCGAAAAGAGATAAAATAGAAATGGCGACTCTTTGGGGACTTAACTAGGTTCTAAGTAAATGATTGGACTAACTTCTTAGGTTAACTATTTGGGTTTGTAAAATTTAAAAGGTTTGTTTGCTTATGTATTTAAATTTCAGCAAAATTTAAACTTTTGCATTTCATGGCAAAATTTTGGATTCGAAATATATAAACTGTTTGGGGTTTCGCAATTGTCGCGACCCCTATTTATCAATTTCAAATGAAGTGTTGAAAATATGATAGTTTATTAGTATGTTAGGCGTCCAATGACTCTTCATATTTCCAAGCCCAAGTTGTTCACTTGGGAACCTGGTCAAACCCATTCTAGACACCTAGGATAGAGCAAAACCAAAATCCTCTTTAGGAATGTGCCTAGGATGACCCAATACTTGAGGGGGTATTGGGCCCATTAGAAAATTTGTCATGCGTTTATTGATCACGAGTCAATCACAAATCATACTTATGTGTTGAAGGAGTATATGTTAATTAATCTAATCCATTATCCTTTGGGGTAGGGGAAGACTTACTTTGTTTGTTTCTATGTAGAAATGGTTCAACCAGTTACTTTCAGAAAGTTCAAAATAGTTACCGAACCCCTTGACTTCCTTAGAGTTTGGTGGACTAATATGAGTGCAGAAGATAAAAAGATTGTTAGGACGCATATCGGGCACTTACCTTCGCTTATAGAGATGGATGCTTAGCTTGAAATAATCCATGTTCTAAGAAAATTTTGGTATGATGACAATATGGTGTTCGACTTTGGAGAGGTTGAATTGACTCCTACTATAGAAGAAGTGGTAACTTGTTATGAAAGCATCGACATGTGTATCAAAAAGGGAAGTTCTCCTGATAAAAGTAAATTAGTTTCGATCGTACGAAATCGTTAAAAGAAACTTTTCAATTGAAGATGATACCTAGTTGGAATATCATGACAGAGCAAACATACTTTGTCGCAAGCTATACCATCGGTTTGCAAGATTTAATGCTTTTGAAAAATTTGGGCATAAGTTCGCATCGAAGTCGAAGTGGAGGGAGAAAAGTGCATTTTCTTTTGTGGTGAGTTTACTTGGAACTATGGTGTTCCTACAGGGAGAAAATGACACCATTAATCCAAGCGTGATTATGGAGAAATATGCCATTTTCTGTGAAGTGGATTACAAAACCACTAAAGTATTCCACACTCTAGCTCCCATAATTATTGCTAAAATATATCGGGCTTTAGGGAAGTGTCAAGCCAAGCATTATTCCTTTCAAGGATGCAACCTTATCTTGCAATAGTAGATGACGAAACACTTACTGAAAAAATCCTAGAGTAGAGCAGACAAATCCTCGAACAAGGGTAGATATTTTATCCTCGCATGACATTTGGTTGTCTTTGCACAGGTTTAAGAGAAAATCATCTCCATAATTTTGGTTCAAGGTTTTTGGGGAATTAAGAAATGACAATGTCTAGTGATCTATCAAATATCTTCACCCGGGGAAATACATTACTCAAGGGGACAAACAGCCTTTTTCTAGTACTTCCTATCTCAGGGAAACTCATCCTTATAATCCTGAAAGAGTCCTTAGGCAATTAAAAATCAAGGAGGAAACATCATAAACTGTGCTTATAGTTAGATTCATCATAGAGTATGAAAAAGGTGAAACTCCACTCAAAAAGTACATGGTAGACGGGTGGAGGAGTAAAAAGACAAAGGAAGTCTCATTTCATATCAGGTATGAACCCGAGATTAGTGATACCTACAAAGAGTGGTTGAAGAAGAATCTTGCCAAAACATTGGTCCCGGGTCCAAATATAACCATATAAATTGTTGATATTAAATCAGAACATTAGATCCGGCTCCATAAGCTTCAAGACTAATTCAAAAAAAGTGAGATTGTGCATAGGCAGATGTATATGGAGTATGCCTCGACTATATAGTAATTGAGAGAAGATTTAAAATGAGTCAGGAAAGAGGTTGATGATGCAAGACAGTGTTTGCTTGATTTGAATAATCACATGGCTTCTTAAACTGGTAGAATAGGGAAGATGACCTATAAGAATAAAGAACAATTATGTAGGATTATCTGGTCATCAACAATTATCACATATGGAAGGAAATGGATAAAGCTAAAAAGGAAAAGGCCGGTGAAGGAGCATCTAGGAGTTAATTTTCTATCCGTGCACAAGACTTTGTTCTTTTTCATGTCATTTCCCCTTTCCCAAAAGATTGTATCCCTTTATGCAACTTTTGTAAAATAAATTGACCTTTTTATAATATCAATGGAGATTTTAGGGGGATAATTGATTTATTTAAAAACATATATTTACTTCAAATTTGCTAGGCCAACCCGTGGCTCAAAAGGGCACCTAATTAAGATGCGCTTATTATTCTATTGTTATGTGATATAACTGTCGCATGTAATATAATAGTTTTATGTGCTTATGTGTGTTGTTTGAATCAAAGATAAATTGACCTACTCTTCAATAGGGCTTTAGAAACCCTCCAGGCCAAAATATGCAGTTACTCTCTTTAGTCCACCCAAAACATTATAGCTCCCTAAGTCTCTCAAAGAGTGCTCAACTATTTTCTTTTTAAACGTATTCCTTTTCTTTTAGGAAAATCGGTCAGGGATTTAAGGACTACTCAACTGAAAAGACGGATAGTGGAGTTATCCTAAGTGAAGGAAATGTGAAAAGAAAAAACCAAGAAATTGATTAGGAGGATCAATCAAGCTGACAAGGAAATTGCTAAATTAAAATAACTAATCGAGCAAGAAAAGAAAAAGTTTGAGCAAGCTCCACTTTCAAACATAATAAAAGACCACTGCCCAAGATTAAAGGGGATGTTATTTGTCCAACTAGGATCAGGTTGGGAAATGAAAAGTTTATCCTCAGAACTCACTTCAGAGAATACTCTCAATGCCCTCAGATTATTACATACACGACAATTTATCAAATTTTAAGAGATATAGGAGTCCTCTACCCTGATGAAATGAAAGGATTTGGTTGCCTTCCCGATACTCATAAAAGATGTCTTTATCATCTAAATCAATCTGGTCATGCCATTGATGATCATATCACTCTAAAAGCCAAAATTTTCAACATGATCTGCAACGGTCAGATAAGTAATTTATGGGGGCTGCAAACCATTCTCTACTACGATCATGTTAATACAGGCATGCCTGTCACTGATAATTTGCAAATTTGCAAATATGACTTCATAATTTTTAAAGATACCTACCATGAAATTTATTCAAAGATTATAAATACTAAGATTCTGGAGCCAGTGGAAGCCTAACATAATGTTTATGGCTTGGAAGAAATTCAGAGAGGCTTATCACTACTATTGAGAAATTAAAATTCAGAATAAAGTGGGAGTTCCCGCACCTATCTAGGACCTAGTCATTAGTCTTGTCCTTTCTTTTGTCATTTTGCTTTTATGTTTTTCTGGTGTATTGAACTCTAACGAGATTGCAATAAAATAAAGTTTTATCCTTGCCTATTTGAACTATGTATGGCTTGATTTCTCCTTTGTGAGATACGTAGCCAGTCCTTTGGCCCGGCTTCTATCCTTTAAAATCATTATATCTCATTTTGTCTAGGAAAGTCATATGAGTCCAAAATCAGAAAGCTTGGCAAAAATCCTATTTAGATCTATTTATCCAAAAATCAACTGATAGAGTCTTGCCCGTTAATTCCTTTTGAGTCAATACCCACTCGTTGATCAATTTGCTTGATATGAAAGTAACTTTACATGTTTAATTTATGTCAGATATCTTGCATTATTTACCACTAACAGGATCTAACATATTTGCCTTTGGAGTTGTTTTTGTCAGGTATCAAGTAAGTAAAAATTGATCTGTGTTTCCAAAACTGGTTGACCATCAATATTCACTAGATCTAAGGGAAATAAAAACTCCTTCCTTGACCATCGACCAGCTGAAGAGGAAAGAATGACTGGTAGTAGCGATCATAATGTTTTCACTGAAATTAATATTAGGGATGGTGTGATAACGACAAAAGGTAAGATGATCACTGAACTAACTAAGAGAATGGATGAGCTTCAAGAAAAAGTACAATGACCAAAAGACATGTCTAATCTATCCATTGCCGCTAATACACCAGTCTTGGATAACCAAGCACTTCCACTTCAATTCCTTTCTCTTAGATCTCCTAAAAATGGAAACCAACCAAATAACATACCCTCCGCTTCTATTCCTAAGCCTCCCACTAATCCCATCAATTCATCATGACAAACCCATACCCCTCCCACTTATAATATCTATTAAGAAAATAATTCAAACATTTACCACCCTCAAGGCTTCACTCCAAACTACCAAAATACCTCCACAAATACCTTCACTTCCCAAAATACTCTCCCTACTTTTATTCCCAATGCTAGCGCTCCCCAAAATCTAGTTCCCTCATACCAAAACTTCACTCATGTCACTAAAAATCCTTCGGTAACCCAAAATATTCCTCCCGCCACAATCCACCTATATCTTACCATAAATTCCACTAGAATTTAGAAATTAACCATTATAAGGAGATGGAGAAAGAGTGTAAGGTTTTTGAAGATAAACATTCTAGGGAGATACTTATGATAAAGGAAGAGACTGCCAGGATGAAAGAAAACACATGGTTTGACAAATGCAATGGAGTTCAGCTATGAAGACCTTTACATTCGTCCAGATTTAAACCTGCCCAAAGAATTTAAGGTTCCAAAGTTTGAAACATTCAATGGTACTAGAAACCAAACTGCTCACTTGAGAGGATATTATGACCAAATGGTAGGCGCTGGTAAAAATGAAGCAATACTGGTGAGGATCTTCAGCCAAAGACTGACTGGAGAAGCTTTAGAATGGTTTTCTTCACAGGAACTAAAGAAGTGGCAGCCCAAATAGAGTGCTTTATCCAGGGATTTTATTGATAGATTTGCTTACAATGTATTGGTGGTTCCTGATCAATATTCTTTGAACCGACTCAAGCAAAAGTTTAACGAATTCTTTCATGAATATTCTTATCATTAGCAAAAAGTAGAAGAAAAGGTATGACCTCCTATGATAGAAGAGGAAATAGTCATTTTGTTTACCGAAGCTCATGAGGGAGAGTCTTATGATAAAATGGTATCAGTGGTTAGTGCTAGCTTTGCTGATTTTGTTAAGATCAGTGAAACAGTTGAGGAAGGACTCAGGACAAGAAAATCAACAAAAACTCTGTGCAACTTGGATCTTCAGTATTCCCAAAAAAAAAAAGATGTATCTTTTGTATCCTCTAGTCAAAACCCAAAATCAAAGAAATTTTTTGGATCTTATGCTGAAAAAATACTATCACCGTCTATGTATACCTCATCTCCACAAAATCCTCAACCTATGTTCTAGACCCAACCTAGTCCCCAAGCTCCTCTTACAAATTTCCAAGCCTAACAAAAAGCACCAGTTAACCAGAATTACCACCAAGTTCCTCCTCCTACCAACCATAATTACCCTAATATTCCTCATCCAAAAAATGAAAAGAAAGTTACCTGGAGTTTTGAAACTTTGGTTGAGACGAGAACTCAATTTTTAAAAAGGTTAATGGCAACAGGTCTCATCTAAGCTATCCCACCAAAACCCGCCAATACCAATTCTCGATTCTTCCATGCTGATCAACATTATGCGTATCATTTAGGGGTATTGGAACACAACTGAGGATTGTATTAATTTGAAGCACAAGGTTCAAGATTTGATTGATCAGAAGGTGATTTCACTTCAAACAGTGCCGCCAAATGTTACCACCAACCCTCTTCCAAACCATAAGGGGAAACCATCAGTATGATAGAAACAGATAGTGATTGAGTGGGAAGCAAGTCTATAACGTAGGCTAGCCCAGAAGAAATAGGTAAAGTGGAAGAAATAGAAAAGGCAGTGCCTGCCTTAAGTGTTACCGATTAGCACAAGTTTGTTGCATTCATCGCACCTCATCAAGCCTTTGCCTTGGTGTCTGTAGGAGAAAAATTTATGGTGGAAGATGTCATCGCACAAGGAATGACTAGATCAGGAAGATGTTACACTCCAAAGGAGATTTCCAATGATTCACACAAGAAGAGTGCTCAGAAAAGTCAAATCACTGAGGGAAAATCTGAAAAATTTTGGAAAAGAATGCAACCAAAAAAGAACTCTATTGCGAAACATTTAGAGAAGACTCGTGCTTAGATTTTTATTTGGAAATTACTTATGAGTTGTCAATATCATAAAAAAGCCTTATTGAAAGTCCTTAATAAGCCTACATGCATGTAGGTATAAGTATTAAAAAATTGATGGCCATGATCAGTAGAGTGGTGGGAGGCCATCGCATTAACTTTTATAGAGATAAGTTACCCTTTGAAGGAGTGATACATAACAAGGCATTACATATCATTGTCAAATGCTAAGATAAGACCATTAATAGGGTATTAATTGATCATGGATCAGGCCTAAATATCAGCCTATTGTCTATTCTAACTCAGTTGAACTATGTATAGGAAAAATTCATCAGAGCATAGTAAATGTAAGATCTTTTGATGGGGGTCAGAGAAACACGATCGGGGAAGTCAAGTTGCATCTTTGAATGGGACCTGCAGAGTTCTTAGTTGAGTTTCAAGT
>NW_025838074.1:0-1554 GCF_002878395.1 Capsicum annuum | reverse complement strand
GCATAATGGATACAACACGAAGGCTAGTTGAGCTTTCTTCAACTCGACATACAATTGTACTCTATTGTCATTACAGATATGAAAAAGTGAGTCGTTGCCATTAATTACATAATTGTAATAATCCGAGACTATCCTTAGTCATTACATGGTGCTTACAGTCCTGAGAGATCACAAGCTAACTCTTGAGCTAGTACCTACTATGAGCACTGGATAATATAATCATGAATTGCGAAAGAATAACTGAAGTGCCATAAGATTTTAAATAGTTGAATTAAAACTAAAATATAAATCTAGGAAAATGACTGTCTGAATCTGATTAAGTACTAATAAACTGAACAACTAACTGACTGTAATATCTGAAAAGCCTCTAAGACTGACTGACTAAGATTTGATAGGATAAGCCCCAGCTGTAACACCCTGATTCGCTAAACCAGAATGCTACACGGTGCTCATAACCCTGAGGGACCACAAGCTAACCCATGACTGATATCTATACCTGTATACTACATATCATGATATAATAATGCGGAATACATAGAACTATAAGGCCATAAGGTTCAACTAAATAAAATCATGTGGGTGAAAATACCTAAAATAACTCAATCTGAAAGCTAAGTCTGAACGTAAATCTGAACGTAAATCTGAAAGCCTCTAAACTATCTGAATAAAGAGTTGAAGGAACATGTCTCCAACTAACTCCGTAAACTGAACTGAAGAAATAAATAAATGTATCAAATCATATTGTCCTCGAATCAATGAGGACTCACTGTGTCTCTGTGACTGGAATGCTAACGCTACTGCTGGGCTGGAGCTCATGTCTCAAAACCTATGGTGTAACATGAAAAGAAAGCACCATAGCGCAAATGCGTTAGTAGAACTGGAGTACTGAGTATACGAGGAAGGTAGGCTGACCATAAAGGGTTTCATGCATGAACAACACTGGCTAACTAATACGAACATGGGAGTGCAAACATATATATATAGAAACTGGGACTGTGAATACGTGATAGCATGACCTGTAAGCTAATACATAGTTTACTGATAACTATCATGATTGATACTGAAACTGATAACATGGACGACTATATCTAACAGTCCTGTATATACTAAAATCTGAAGAACGCCCTGAGTTCTTTTATTGAGACTAATAATAAAACTGTGGGAAGTAGTGTTTAACCGACATGCCCTATGTATGCCGTTATGGCTAAGCAGGGGTCCAATCTCTGCCCCGACTGGAAGGGTGTTAATACCATGCCACGGGTAAGGACAGCCTGTGAGTGACCCTTATCTGGCGGGTACTCAATGAGAACGGTGGGAACCCTAAACTGATGGGTTAAGCCACCTTATTAACCCTAATCTGACGGGTTAAGATGTCTCAACCTACACTGGCTACGTAGTTCTGGAACACAAGGATGACTACTAAGAATCACACCTTGAACTGGCGGGTGAGTTCCCATCCTAGGGTTCACTCGGTGCTACCCTCTACTCCCATCTGGAGGGACTGGACATGAATAACTGACTGTACATGACTTAATCTTACTGAATTCCATTGAC
>NW_025838073.1:0-7833 GCF_002878395.1 Capsicum annuum | reverse complement strand
GATTGACGGAGGAATTTCCTTAAAATCGGATCTTCAAGCTTAATTGTACAACCCTAGTTGTTTTTCTCCTTTAGTGCTCTTGGATGATGAGCTTTGAGATGAAAAATAGGGTTGTAATATGTTTAGAAGATATATATTTCGTAGGGTTAAGTTTAGGGTCGTGTAAGGAGTATTTAAAGACTTAATTACCTTTAAAATAACTCAAGACGGAGTCTTTTTGACACCTGGAATTGGCTTAGGCGGCGCCCAAGTAATCGCCTATGCTTGGGTTGGGCGGCGCCTAACCAATCGCCTATGCTTGGGTTAGGCGGCGCCTAATCAATCGCCTATGCTTGCTGTCTCTCACGAAAATGGGCATAACTCTTTGCTCGGGTATTGGATTAAGGAGAAATTGGTATCGTTGGAAAGATAATTTGATTCTCTACAATTTGGTGGGTCTAAATAAGCCAAAATACCACATTAACATCGAGTTATACTTGTTCAAAGATGACCCTTACAAAATCAAACACTAAAACTTGATGGATTCAAAAACTCTTAGCTTGCATTACCTTAAGTGACTCACATAAACATGCTTAATGCATCATAAGCTATCCTATCACTAGGATATTCCTTATAATTCATGTACTTAAGTATGAATCACAAGATTAGAAACATGCAGGGTATTACAATATCTCCCCCTTGGGAACATTCGTCCTCGAATGAGAATTTACTGAGAAGGGATACAAGATAATAGAACCTGAACTGAACATGAAGAACTGAAACTTGTTCTCATGACTGACATGCTAAACATACTGAACTCATGTATATCTGATGCACGGACAACTGATGCATGAATGCATTACTGAGTATGAAACGGTTAATAGGTACCAAGTTTATACTGGATACATGAATGTGAAACTGAGTAAGATTAAAGAGAACTGTTACCTTGAGCTTGATCTGAATTGGCGGGGAAGAGGTGAGGATACTTGGTACGCATATCTGCTTCTGCTTCCCAAGTAGCTCCGATTTCGCCAAAGAACCTTGACTAGAGGGACTTATTTGTTCCTCAATCTACGAGTCTGATAATCTAAGATTTCGACTGGAATCTCTTCATAAGAGAGGCTGTTCTGAATGTCGATGCTCTGAATAGGGACAACAACTGCTGGGCCACCTATGCACTTCTTTAGCAAAGAGACATGGAATACTGGATGGACTGAGGCTAGATCTGAAGGCAACTCAAGCTCATAAGCTACCTTGCCGAAGCGACAAAGAATTCTAAAGGGAACGACATACTGGGATTGAGTTTCCCTTTCTTGCCGAACCTCTTCACTCCATTCATGGGAGAGATCTTAAGATAGACATAGTCATTGACCTCGAACTCGAGATCCTTTCTACGAATATCTGCATAGGACTTCTATCGGCTCTGAGCAGCCCGGAGTCTCTCTATGATCAACTGAACTTTCTCTAAGGCGTCGAATACTAAGTCAGGACCTATGATTGAGGACTCACTAACTTCGAACCAACCAATTGGAGATCTACATCTCCTACCATAAAGAGCTTCAAATGGAGCCATCTGAATACTAGAATGATAGCTATTGTTGTATACAAACTCAATCAAAGGCAAGTGGTCGTCCCAACTTCCCTTGAAGTCAATTGCACACGCCCTTAGCATATCTTTAAAAGTCTGAATGGTCCTCTCTGCTTGACCATCTGTCTAAGGATGAAATGCTGTGCTGAGATGGACTTGGGTATCGAGACCCTTTTGGAATGCTTTCCAAAAGTGAGAAGTGAACTGGGTACCTCTGTCTGAGATGGTAGATAGTGGAACACCATGTAATCTGACTAACTCCCTAATATAGAGTTTGGCATAATCCTCGGCGGAATAAGAAGTACGAATAGGAAGAAAATAAGCTGACTTGGTCATTCTATCTATAATGACCCAGACTGAATCATGTTGTTGACAAGTTCTAGGCAAACCCGTCACGAATTCCATGTTAACTTCTTCCCACTTCCAATTAGGAATGGTGAACTCTTATATGGAACCACTAGGTTTCTGATGCTCTATCTTAACCTGCTGACATGTAGAGCACTTAGCCACAAACTCTGTAACATCTCTCTTCATCCCACTCCACCAATAGATCTCCCGCATGTTGCGGTACATCTTAGTGGCCCCAGGATGAATAGAGTATCACGCACCATGCGCTTCTATAAGAATTCGCTGCCTCAATTCATCTACACCTGGAACACATAGACGGCCTTGACAACGAAAAACACCATCTCCCCCTTGGGAGAAAACCTCAACTTTCTGATTCTGAACTAACTCTTTGAGCTTGACAAGGCTAGGATCCCTGTCTTGTTTATCTTTTACCTTGGACACTAGAGATGACTCTGAACTACTATGAACACATACACCACCCTCTGAAGAATTGACTAAGCGAACGCCTAGTCTGGCAAGCTGATGGATCTCCTGAGCCATCTTTTTCTTACTATCCTCAACGTGAGAAATACTACCCATGGAGAGTCGATTGAGAGCGTCGGCCACAACATTGGCGTTGCCCGAATGATAAAGAACACTCATGTCGTAATCCTTCAAGAGCTCTAACCATCTTCTCTGGCAAAGATTGAGATCTTTCTGGGAAAATACATACTGGAGGCTTTTATGGTCTGTGAAGACATCTATATGAACTCCATAGAGATAATGCCTCCAAATCTTCAAGGCAAAAACTACCGCTGCTAACTCAAGATCATGAGTAGGATAATTCTTCTTATGTGGCTTTAACTGTCTGGAGGAGTAGGCTATGACCTTACCATGCTGCATGAGGACAAAACCTAAACCCACTCTGGATACATCACAATAGAATACAAAACCATCTGAACCATCTAAATTAGGTAGAACTGGAGCGGAGGTGAGTCGAGTCTTTAACTCTTGAAAGCTTTTCTCGTATGAATCTGACCACTGAAACTTAATCTTCTTCTGAGTCAATCTGGACATGGGAGTGCAATAGAAGAAAATTCCTTAACAAACCACCTGTAATAGCCAGCCAAACCCAAGAAACTCCTAATATCTAATGGAGATACGGGTCTGGGCTAGTTTCTTACTTCCTCGATTTTCTAAGGATTTACTCTAATTCCATCACCGAAAATAATATGACCAAGGAATGCTACTGATCTTAGCCAAAATTCGCACTTGCTAAACTTAGCGAATAACTGGTGATCCCTGAGAGTCTGAAGAACAATCCTGAGATGGTCTGCATGATTACGCTCTGTGCGAGAATAAACCAGAATATCATCTATAAAGACTATGACAAACATGTCCAAGTACTGCTTGAACACATGGTTCAACAAATCCATAAAAGCTGCTGGGGCATTGGTAAGACCAAATGACATGACTAAAAATTTGAAGTGACCATATCGAGTATGGAAAGCTGTCTTCGGAATGTCACATTCTCTAACTCTGAGCTGATGATAGCCTGATCTGAGGTCTATCTTGGAGAAGTAACTGGAACCCTAGAGCTAGTCGAATAGATCATCAATCCTGGGAAGAGGATATGTGTTCTTGACCGTGACCTTGTTGAGTTAACGGTAATCAATACACATCCTAAGATAACCATCTTTCTTGCGCACGAATAATACTGGCGCACCCCATGCGAAAATGCTGGGTCTGATGAATCCCTTATCTAAGAGATCCTTCAACTGATCTTTCAATTCCTTGAGTTCTGCTAGTGCCATTCTGTATGGCAGAATAGAAATAGGTTGAGTATCCAGAAGAAGGTCTATGCCGAAGTTTATTTCCCTTTTGGGAGGAATGCCTGGAAGATCTTCGGGAAAGACATCTGAGTATTCATTAACAACAGGGACTGTTTCAATACTGGGAGATTCAGAACTAGAATCTTTAACATGCACGAGATGATACACACACCCCTTAGAAATTATTTTTCTTGCCTGAAGGTAGGAAACAAGTTGACCCCTGAATGCTGAAATGCTACCCTTCCACTCTAGGACGGGCTCATTCGAGAACTGGAACTGAACTATTCTATTTCTACAGTCTACTGTGGCATAGCAGGAATAAAGCCAATCCATGCTGAGAATGACATCAAAATTAGTCATCTCTAACTCCACTAAATCTGCTGATGTGGATTTTTGAGACATCATAATCGAGCATTTCCTGTATACCCGTCGGGCTATGATGGTTTTACCCATTGGGGTAGAGACTGAGAAGGGCTCTGCTAGGACTTCAAGACTGATTCCAAAATTGCTTGCTATGTATGGAGTAACAAAAGACAAAGATGCACCTAGGTCTAGCAAAGCATAAACATGAACATGGAAAATCTATAACGTACCAGTAACGACATCAGGAGAATTTTCCTGATCCTGTCGGGACTGAAGAGCATAGAGTTTGTTTGGGCGTTGCCCACTGGTAGCACTGGAAATGGCACCCTACTGGTTCGGGCAACTGGACTGAGCTGTAGAATAATTTTGCTGACCCTGAAGACTTGACTGCAGACACTCTCTAATCCTGTGGCCTAGTTTGCCACAACCAAAACAGACATCACTACCGGCTCTGCAAATGCCCTTGTGGTTCTTACCACAAGTCTGACAAAGGGGATTCGTTCGGGCACTGCTAACGCTGTCATGAGATTTAGAGCCTGGAGCTTTGTCTCTGTTGTCATCTCTGAACTTTGGCACTATAGCGCTGGCAGAGGAAGGAGCTGGAACGGCTGGCTTGGAGCGAAACTGTGAATGGTTTCCTCCATCTGACTTAGGGTGAGCAAAGTTGAAATTACCTGACCTTGCTCTCTTGTTCTGCCTCTTCCTAGTCTTAAACTTCTGCTCTTCTACTTGCTGGGCATGGATAAGTCTTGATAATGTCATATCACCGATCAACATAGCATACCTACACTCATTTACCACGTTATCGTTGACCCTTGACACAAACTTGCTCATCTTAGCTCTATTGTCTGCAACCACATGAGGAGCATACCTGGCTAGCTGAGTAAATCTGAGAGAATACTCCCTAACCATCATATTTCCCTACTTGAGGTTGATGAACTCAAGAACTTTGGCTTCCCTCAGCTATTGGGGAAAGAATCTGTTTAAGAAGGCCATGACAAATTCCTCCCACTCAATAGGGTCTGTATCATCTAACCTTTCAGACTTTCACTGTTTGTACCAATCATGAGCAACATCCTGTAATTAGTAGGCGGCTAACTCAGCACTCTCAATAGAAGTAGCACCCATGATTTCAATGACCTTGTGGACTTGGTCAATGAACTCCTGAGGGTCCTCATCAGACTTAGACCCATGGAAAGATGGAGGGTTCATCCGGGTGAAGTCCCGAACCCTAGCTGCTTTGGGAGTAGCCACTGGATTGGCCAGAATAACTGGTGGCCGTTCATTCTATGCAGCCATGGACTGAGCAAGTGTGGTAAATGCGGCTCTAAACTCCGCATGGGAAACATGTTCGCCCAAAGGATCTTCAGGCTGGGGAGCTGGCTGGTTTCTTCTCTTTGGGGCCATGGTCTAGAATAAGAGAAGAATGGATTACACTGAGAGTTTAACTTGTGATTATGCTCACTATCATGACATGAATAATAAAGAAAGGGGATTATTCCTAAAATATCTTATAGCCTCCTGCACATAAATGTGGATAATGAAGAAAGGGGACTGTTCCTAAAACATCTTATAGCCTCCCGCACATAAATGTGGATAATGAAGAAAGGGGACTATTCCTAAAACATCTTATAGCCTTCCTAGGACTCTATTGAACCTTAGGCTCTGATACCAAGTTTGTAACACCCCGATTTGCTGAACCGAAATGCTACACGGTGCTTATGACCCCGAGGGACCACAAGCTAACCCATGACTGATATCTGTACTTGTATACTGCAAATCATGATATAATAATGCGAAATATATAGAATTGTAAGGCCTTAAGGTTCAACTGAATACAATCATGTGGGCGAAAATACCCAAAACAACTAAATCTGAACGTAAATCTGAAAGTGAATCCGAAAGCCTCTAAACTGTCTGAATAAGGAGTTGAAGGAACATGTCTCCAACTAACTCCATAAAACTGAACTGAAGAAATAAATAAATGTATCAAATCATATTGTTCTCGAATCAATGAGGATTCACTGTGTCTCTGCGGCTGGAATGCTACCGCTACTGCTGGGCTGGAGCTCGTGTCTCAGAACCTATGATGTAACATAAAAATAAATCACCATAGCGTAAATGCATCAGTACAACTGGAGTACCGAGCATACGAGAAAGGTAGGCTGAACATAAAGGGTTTCATGCATGAACAACACTGACTGACTAATATGAACGTGGGAGTGCAAACACACATATATAGAAACTGGGACCATGAATACGTGATCGCATAACCTATAAGCTAATACATGGTTTACTGATAACTGTCATGACTGATACTGAAACTGATAACATGGACGAATGTATCTGACAGTCCTTTATATACTAAAATTTAAAGAATACTCTGAGTTCTTTTACTGAGACTGATACTAAAACTGATAAGATGGATGACTGTATCTGACAGTCCTGTATATACTGAAATCTGAAGAACTATCTGAGTTCTTTTACTGAGACTGTTACTGAAACTGTGGAAGGAAGTATTTAACCGAAATGCCCCGTGTATGCTGTTATGGCTAAGCTGGGGTCCAATCTCTACCCCGACTGGAGGGGTGTCAATACCGCGCCACTGGTAAGGACAGCTATGAGTGACCCTTATCTGGCGGGTACTCAATAAGAACGGTGGGAACCCTAAACTGACGGGTTAAGCCACCTCATCAACCCTAAGCTAACGGGTTAAGATGTCTCAACCTATGCTGGCTACGTAGTTCTGGAACACAAGGATTGCTACTAAGAATCACACCCTGAACTGGCGGGTGAGTTCCCATCCTTGGGTCCATTCGGTGCTAACCTCTACTCCCATCTGAAGGACACTGAACTGAATAACTAAGCTAAACTGAATAACTGAACTGAATTGATTAGCTGAACTGATATTGATTAACTGGACTGATACTAGTGGTATTGTTTAGCAGAGCTAAACTAAGTTTACTGGATTCCAATGACTGATGGAATGTTACTGATATCTGACAACTGACTAAGATCATGAGATATTCCTGAGTCACATGACTGACTGAAGTCTATGAAATCATAGCTTGAGTTCGGATATCATGAAACATGACATGGATCTAGGCACACAACTATAGTTTTCGGGTACAAGTACCCCCAAGACTCGATGGAAGGAAACTGACACACATGACTGACTTGATCATAAGAGTAGAGTCCATAATTTATAATATCATAAGTAGGGATCTCATACTAAGCATGGTTATCAACAATGTATTGCATGGAAAGGATTTCATATCACATGGAAGTACTTGCTCAATCTTAATATCATGTTCGTTGCATAATCATATTGGCAACACATACTAATAACATGGAAGTTCATGTGGGTTGCATAGTTATCATACATCTTGTTCATAAGTAGGATTTGCAAATAAACATAGCCTAATCTCATAAGAATAGTTCATGGGTATTCCTACAACATTTACAAGGCACATTAACAACATAGAAGTCATTGGAATGTAAGGGCATATCATGAATCCTTCACTTAGTCACAATTTAGCTATATTGCATGATTTCTAGTTCCTTAGGCCTTTTATCAAACACCTTACATGCACATCTTAAGAGTAGGTGAATTCATCAAATTATACATCATGAACAACCAAATTTACATGTTTCTAACTCATGTGATATCATGAATTCACAAAAACATATAAAGATTCCATCTTGGGAATCACCCAATATCAACAACATGATCATCAACACCCA
>NW_025838072.1:0-1159 GCF_002878395.1 Capsicum annuum | reverse complement strand
CTCCATTCCTATGAACCTTGAACATATTCTTTGACTCTATTCTATTCTCGAAGGACTATGCGATATTGTCGATAGATGCAGATGAGATACCAACATGCATTTTTAGAATTTTTGCGCAGTATCAAACTAATGAGTCAAAGATGGATATCGAAGATCTTTAGCGGTAGCTAGAGAGGATTTGGGTTGAGTCCCTATTAGACTTGCGGAGTGTGGTATAGTTCTTCGGGCCATGGTTACCATTCTGGATTATGAGGGGTAGTATTTTGAAGTATTTTAGATTCTTGGTTTGGTTGTGTTGTGATGGGACACTGGTTCAGAAAATGCCCCTGGTATGAGATAGGTGGTCAGATAGAGTTAGCCTGTCTTCCCCGCCAGCCTAGAGTTCCTAAGACTGACTATGATTTTTGAAGTTTGGACATGAATTTACGGATTTCTCCCGACGTTGGTTGGCCATCCATTTGAGCTCAGTTTGTGTCCTCGCCATGTTGATGCTCCAGGAATTGCTATGAGAATAGGACGATCGACTACTAGTATAGAGTGTCTTTGACATGGGAGTTTCAGTTATTCAGCTCATTCAGATCAGCCTCGTGATGTTGTGGCATCTTCAGTTATAGATGGTGCGTTTGACGACTCAGTTGATGATTCAGTCGGTCGGTCTGAGTTAAGCCCGTTCAGATTTATTTTTCCTATGCCCATCAGGCATGTGATTGCGGATGTCGCCACGACTGGTGTGCTTTTATTCTCACCTTTTTCTCTTATTATGTGTATTGGGATTTTCATACCCATTGATAATTATATGCCTTGATGAATTTATATTGGTCATTATGTGCCTTATTGTTGAATTCATGATTATATTACTACTTCATGGTTTATTTCTTTTAGTAGTGGATGGAGTAGATCTATGTTTATGTTTCTTCCCTATGGGTGTGCTTTGGGTTCGAGTCCTATTTGTCTTGGCACATTAGTCCTGTTGTGGCCCTTGAGTGGTACATAATATTGATGTTCATTTTGGTACCACCTATCGAGTATATTGATTTTGATATTGTTGTTGCTATTGCTACCATTGCATGAGGGTACTGATATTACTTGATATTATCACTTGATGTTGTTACTTTATAATTGATTCTTGCTGGGTAGCTGTATAGACTAGTGTTATCTA
>NW_025838071.1:0-1098 GCF_002878395.1 Capsicum annuum | reverse complement strand
AGTTAGATGAACACATCCCATAGTTTCAGTTACAGATTCAAGACTGTCAGATACAGTCAACTCAGTTCAGTAGTACAGATTCAGTACTATTAGATATAGTCAATGCTTATCATTGTAAACAGACTTCAAGATCACCCATTAGCTAGGACTAATCTCAACTA
The DNA here is from genome assembly GCF_002878395.1 of Capsicum annuum. NCBI lineage: Eukaryota > Viridiplantae > Streptophyta > Magnoliopsida > Solanales > Solanaceae > Capsicum > Capsicum annuum. The sequence continues at coordinate 937 of NW_025838071.1, read as the reverse complement.
TAATTAATCAGTATCAGAATTATTAGATTTAAAGATCACCCGCTAGATAGGACTGATCTTAGACTAAGTCTAATCATCCTTATTATCAGTATACTCATGATCACCCGCTAGATAGGACTGATTTCAGATTTAGTTACTCCAAGTAAATGGAGCTTAAACAGTTCTATCAGAACTTAGACTGTCAGATACAGTCGCTCAATATCAGTTACATCGGTTAGGCCGATCATCATAGTTATATCAGTTTTTTGAACTCATGTATCAGTCATATCAGTTATCAAAATTCATGATATCAGTATTCAGCTTCAGGACTGTCAGACACAGTCAACCAAACCAGTTCTTCATAATTCAAACTTTCAGAAATAATCATTTATCTATTCAGTATCTCAGTATCAGTACACTCATGTTGTTAGTATTCAGACTCAGTAGTCAGTATCTCCACGAGAGTTACAGTTATGTATGCATGTATGTATTCTCACGTTCATATTAGTCAGCATTATTCTTGCATATAACCCTTTGCATTTAGCCTACCTCACTCGTATACTCAGTACATTCATACGTACTAACGTATTTACACTGTGGTACTTTCTCTTATGTTACACCATAGGTTTAGAGGCACGAGCTCCAGATCAGCAGTAGCATTCCAGTGTTCAGAGTTTGTAGTGAGTCTTTCTCATTCGAGGACGATATGATTATTGCTACATTTACTATTCAGTTGCTAGATGGAGTTAGTTGAAGACATGTTTCTTCAACTCCTTATTCAGTTCAGTTAGAGGCTTTCAGACTAGATGTCAGATTAGATATTCAGATCTCATTATTTTCAGTATTTATGACTTATTTTGGTATTGTTATACCTTTTTCAGACATTTTGTTATCATACGTTTATTCAGTTCGAACCTTATGGCCTTTCATGTTCATGTTTCCATATTTTATGATATAT
>NW_025838070.1:0-3464 GCF_002878395.1 Capsicum annuum | reverse complement strand
GGAAGATGAGCTCGACCAATTCGAAAAAATGAAAAAGCTACGCAGAAAAAAATACAAATAATCGAGATGAATTTGGATAGAGAAAAAAAAATGAAGAAGAAAAATAAGCTTTAGGAATTTAGGGCTAATTTTAGGAAGAAGATGAATTTATAAGACAATGGAAGAAAAATAACCGTTGGGGGCCAAATCAGCAAAAACGGGGATTCAACGAGCCTTGGCTACATGAATTACATGCAAGCAGCCGACAGGGCAAAAAATGACAAACTGACACATTTGATGCCTATTTTATTTTACGTGTTAAAAATAAACACTATCTACTTGATGCATATTTTATTTTAGGTGTTTAAACTGAACACTATCGATGTGTTCCATCTCTTTTATTTCAAGTCACTTTCACGTTTTTACATGTAGTGGAAATTTTTTATGTCTAATGAAATTTGAATTTTTATAATGCAATATATTGTCCATCTTTTGTAACAAATATTCTACCTAATCTGACATATAATTTATCTGTTGCAATAGGTTAGTCATCTGTTGCATTATGTCGATGCTTCTATCTAAGTCTATATGTTGAAATAGTGGGAAGACATGTTTGATAATTTCCAACAGATTACCCACCTGTTGCAACATATGTCTAAATCTGTTTGATATTTTCCAACAGATGTATCATCTATTGCAACAGATACATTATATGTTGCAATATTTGACTCTAGTATTTCATTTCAATTAATAATTTCAAATCTTAGAAAAAAATAAAATTCATAGACAAAATAAAATAAATAAAAGCCTTCAAAAATTATTTGAAATAAATCAACGAATAAATGAAATGTAAAAAAAATTATTATGGGTACAGATCTTAACAAATACATCAACAATTTAAGTATTGATTCCGAGAATTCCAAAGGAGGGGTGAGGTTATTACTTTGACAGACTCAAGCTATAAAGATCTACTCAATATGGATAAGTTGTTCTTCATCCGGTGCTATGAAATTCAGCTTTGGTCATCGTGGATCTTTATTATCACTTACATATGATTTCTTCACTTTTTATTCTCCGTATTTCCCTAAAAGGAGTAGCATATTGTCAATGTTGTTTAGCTGTAGCTTCTACATCCACCTGGAAAGCCAGAATTGGTCAATGCTAATCACGGGGATACAATAAAATGGAAAAAGATAACTCATTTGTTCTAGCAAATCAAACAGGTCTTCCTCCTATTTTAAATTGACCCAAATAGATTATATTTCTATTGCAACAGATGAATCAACTGTTGGCATAAATTTCTACATAAGGAAGACGTGTATGATAATTTCTAATGGATGAACCATATGTTGCAACATATGACTCATCTGTTGCCGCAGATAGGCCATCTGTTGGTACAAATAAAAGCAGTATGAAGAGCTGTTTGATTTTCTAAAATAGATGAGACATATGTTACAACAGATACTTTATCTAATGCAACAAGTTAGTCAACTGTTACAATAGATGTATATATCTATTTGATAATTTTTAGTAAATGTGTCAACTGTTGAAACAGATATGTGTCTAGTTGTTAGTTGGAATAGACATATATATTCACCTTCTTCAGCTCGTGTTGCTCTTCTTTGGCCATTGTACATTGCTCAAAGCAAAACACGGACAAAGGAGTTGCAATTTTACTCTTTTGGATGTTTGATAATGTCTTGGAAATTACTTTCCTTGTCCCCTTAGACTTAAATCTCTAATGGGGTGGATAGATATAAGATCCTCTTTGATGGAATGAAACCCATTTTAGATGGCCATTCCTTTGTAGAAGAAGCTAATTCATTAATAGTATTAATCACTACATCATGTTTCGCCTTGCAGTCTTGACATTTGCATCCAGAACATTCACTGGGAGAGGTAAAATCTGTATAACCAGTATGATCATACTCATAATGCTTTATTTTAAATACTGTAAGAGGAGCATCATTAGCACCAACAACAATACCACTACCACCACTAAAATCTCCATCACCACTAAGACCATTAACAACAACAAGTCCACCCTCCAAAATTATTTTTCTTGTAATGGTTGTTGCTCCAAACAATTCTATTTTTATTTTGTCAATGACCTTAGGGTCCGATAAAGTTTGCACAGACCGTAAAGTAAGAAAAAATGACATATTCAACTCTCGATTGGTCGAAACTAGTGATGGATACACAATCTAACATAAATCATTACATATATTAGAATGATGATTAGACCATTCAAAAATCATTAATTAAAATAAAAACTTAATTATAATTATACTTACTATATCCTTCGAGGGGTTGAAGAGATCAAGAAATTTTGCATTTTATCAGTTTTGGCCGACAACCATCTAAGATTCTTGGACAGGAGACTTCTTCCTGGTAGTTCACTTATTGTCTCAAATAAGGAATGGCTTCAAATGCCCAAGCCTATAAAAAAAACACCAATAAATCAAAACTATTATTGAGTAAAAAAAAATGAATGATATCATAGTAAAAGAAATAAATATTTACCATGAAATCCATATAAGTTGACTATCTTTGGCTCTAATGGAGTCAAAAAATATTTGACAGTCATTTTGAAGCTTTCATAACCCAGAGGATAGCTGTTAAACGCCTCAAGATCCTCAGAGAGCTTTATTAAACCAACTTTTATGTTGTTAATGTCTATCACCCAAAGAATATTATGTACAAACCAAACCAAGCACAATGACTGTTTGTGCTTCTTTGAAATTCTTTTACCTTTCAATGTTTCTATCAAATTTTTATTTTTGAAGTTTGGACCAATAATGGTGTAGTACCCCATACTTTTCTTAGTCCCATTTGGCTCTTAGTGTGTCAAGGGTCAATTTTAAAAGTGTATAACTCTTGATATGTATAGAATTTTCCATATCTAGACCTACCAATATGTAGCTAATTGAATCATCTTTCCAACAATACCAATTTTGCTTAAATCTGATACCTAGTTGAGAAGTTATGGTACTTTTAGTGAGAAGCAGTAGGCCAGCGCTATAGTACCGCGACGCGATGGAAGGCAGATTCGTAGTCGTACTCTTTACAGTGAAGCACCTCAATTACACCGTATCGCAGTGAACCACAAAGACCCATTCATCCCTTTCTAGTAGCTCACCGCGATTGACCAGTGTCGCGCCAGAAATTGCGGTAAAGCATGTACCGCATCACGGAGGAGTGCAAATTTGCACTCGTCCATTTCCAGTGACACAACGGGATAGCACCGTATCGCGCTAGGGTGTAAAATCAGGCCTATCCATTTTGCATCGCGTCGAGGTAAAAAATCAGGCTCCAGTTCCGAACTTAAGCTTTCAAGGGCAATTTTAGTCTTTTACCCAAGCCCCAAGTCATGGAAAATAGAAGATTTAGGGTATTTAGAGCAACATATTCTTATTATTGATCAATTTTCCCTCCAAGGAAACCCTAGAGTTTCAATTTCAAATTCTGAGAAAACTCAAATTCCA
>NW_025838069.1:0-1676 GCF_002878395.1 Capsicum annuum | reverse complement strand
TTGTAGCTCATGCCTTTGAACCTATGGTGTAACATAAGAGAAAGCACTATAGCGCAAATGCGTCAGTACGACTGAATATACTGAGTATACGAGTGAGGTAGTATAAATGCAAAGGATTATATACATGGACAATACTGACTGATATGAACCTGAGAGTACATATATGCATATGTAACTGTAACTGAACTCGTGGAGATACAGACTATTGAGTCTGAATACTGACAACATGAGTGTACTGATAATGAGATTCTGAAAGACTGAGTTTACTAATATTGATATGTAAATCACTAATAAGTAATGGATCCGATACTGTATTACTGATATACTAAGAGACTGATATTGCATTACTGATAAATAAATGATTGTTTCTGACAGTTCAAATTATGAAGAACTGGTCTGATTGACTGTATCTGATAGTCCTGAAGCTGAGTACTAACAGCATGAGTTCTGATAACTGTTGTGATTGATAGCATAAGTGACTATACCTCACAGTCCATAAATCTGAAAGAAACTATCTGAGTTCTATTCTATTTCTGAGTTGACTGTATCTGGCATCCCTGATATACTAAAATCTGAAGAGCTATCTGAGTTCTTTACTGAGACTAGGTAGCTATAGTTGACAGTCCTAAAATCTGTAACTGAAACTATGGGAAGTAGTTATCTAACCGACATGCCCCAAATACGCTATAATAGCTAAGCTGGGGTCCAATCTCTGCCCAATACCGCGCCACTGGTAAGGACAGATGTGAGAACCCTATACTAGCAGGTACTCAATGAGAAGGATGGGAACCCTAAACTAATGGGTTAATCCAACTCATCAACCCTAATCTGACGGGTAAAGATGTCTCAACCTATGCTGGCGACGTAGTTCTGAAACACAAGGATGACTACTAAGAATCACACCCTGAACTGGCGGGCGAGTTCCCATACTTGGGTTCACTCGGTGCTAAATTTTACTCCTATCTGAAGGACACTGAACTGAATAACTAAGCTGAACTAAATAACTGAACTGAACTGATTAGCTGAACAGATACTGATTAACTAGACTGATATTAGTGGTATTATTTAGCAGAGCTAAACTAAGTTTACTGGATTCCAATGATAGACGGAATGTTCTGAGTTCTTAGGACAGGTTGAGAGTACTCAAGTTATTGAGATTGATAGTGAACACTGAGGTTGCTGAGGTTACTGAGCACTGAGATTACTGAGATTACTGGACTACTGAGATTACTGAGATTTCTGAGTTTTCCTGAGTCACATGACTGACTAAATTCTATAGATCATGGCTTGACCGAGAGTATCATAAAACAATGACATGGCTCTAGACACACAGCTATATTTTTTGGGTACAAGTACCCCCAGGACTCGATGGAAGAAAACTGACACAACTTGAATTTCTTGAGTACATGACCATCAATAAAAATCCATAATACATGAGTGGGGGATTTCATGAAGTACATGGTCATCATAACATCTATCATGAATAGGAATGCTTATAATCAAGTCATAAATCTCATATTCTAATATCATGGGCATTCCGACAACATATACTATTCATAGCAATCGTATGGAAACCATTCAAGCGTAAGGGAACGGCAACATGTAACGTTTAGTTCATATTGTAATGATTTGGGGATATTATACTTCATGTATTTATTCAACATCTCAAACATGGT
>NW_025838068.1:0-1186 GCF_002878395.1 Capsicum annuum | reverse complement strand
TTTTTTTTTCAATTTTGTCTTAAAATCTTTTTTTTTTTTGGATCTATTTCTCTTTATAGAAGTTAAGACATAAGATGAGGAGAAGTTTAGGATAACACAACATCAACACCTTCAAGAACATAACAACAATACACCACAATGGTCACTTCCAACGCCCCAACACAAGTCAAAAATCACAGCCACTACAATTTTCACAACTACAATTCTCTTCCAATTAAGCTCAACTTTATATTTAGACACTTTTTGTAATGCCTTAATTTTCTGAACCGGAAAGTTACACGGTGCTTATGATCGCGAGGGACCACAAGCTAATCCATGACTGATATATGTACTTGTATACTGCAATTCATGACATAATAATTCGAAAAACATGCACAATAGGCCATAAGGTTCAACTGAAATAATATAACATCCATATGGGCAAAAAATACCCAAAACAACTGAAAACTGAATCTGAAAGCTAAATCTGAGCGTAAATTTGAAAGCCTCTAAGTACTGTCTGAAATATGAAGTTGAAGGAACATGTCTCCAACTAACTCCGTAAACTAATAACTGGCTAAAATAATAATGAATAAATCCAATCATATTATCCTTGAATGAAGAGGACTCACTGAATCTCTACGACTAGAAATGCTACGGCTACTGCCGATCTGGAGCTCGTGTCTCTGAACCTATGGTGTAACATAAAAAAGAAAGAACAATAGCACAAATCCATCAGTACAAGGGGATGTACTGAGTATACGAGTGAGGTAGGCTAAAAATAAATAGGGTTTGCATGCATGAACAATGCTAACTGACTGACTGATATGAACGTAAGAGTGCAAACATACATACATAGTAACTAAGATCATGAGTATGTAATGGCTAAATCTGTACGCTAATACATGGCTGGAATCGTAGTTCTGATAACATGGATAACTGTATCTGACAGCCCTGAATCTGGTTGAACTCTCTAAGTTCCGTGCTATAACTGAATTTTACCGTATCTAACAGTCCTGGTATACTGATATCTGAAGAATTGTCTGAGTTCTTTACTGAGACTGATACTAAAAATGTGGGAGGTATTTTTTTAACCAACATGCCCCATGTATACCATTACAGCTAAGCTGGGGTCCAATCTCTGCCCCGACTGGAGGAGTGTCAATACCGCGCCACTGGTAAGGACAGTTGTGAGTGACCCTTATCT
>NW_025838067.1:0-4804 GCF_002878395.1 Capsicum annuum | reverse complement strand
AGGTAAAGAATTGTGTTAAGGTGGAGGGAATAGTTGAGAGAGTATTCGAGAAATATATTTAAGGTTGAACATTTGTAGTTGCAGTACATAAGGCTTAGTCACTCTATTTTAGGTGATATTCTGTAGGCCTCGCCTCATATTACAGAATTTTAGCCAAGTTGTGATTTCTTATGTCTCATTCAGGCCATGCCAAGATTTCCTTACTCCCTAAAGTCAGTAGAACTTTATAGAAAAAGTGTCAAAAGATGCTCCAGTTAAGTATAAGTTTTTAATATGATTTGGTCCATAAAGCCAGCAATTCAGTTTAGCAGTTAGGCGGACAAATTCAAATAGTTTCCCATCTTTCCATCTAGTCATCCTATCCTAAAATGGAATAATCCTAGTAGTTACGAATTCATACCAGTTCATGTATCATGTCTCAGTGTCAGATCTCAGATATTCAATCACGATTTAGGTCGTAGGTTCCCTGTGCACCATCTTAGCCTTTCCTCAATATCCTAGTCAAGTCAGTATTCTTCGAGGGACATAATGTCCTAAAGTGGAGATGCACTATAACCCCCAAGATTTCAAGTCCTAAACCTTTATATTTATCTTCATGTAACGAATCTAGTTTGGAGTAATGGGTACTCATAATTTGACCCTCTCATTCCAATCTTAGTCGAATGACCATTCCCAAATCATGGCATATATTCAAAGGCCTAGTCCCATTCATGATAGTCAGTCTATGTATCATGTTTCAAACTCAGTCATGTTCTCATGTCCCCGTTCATGCATGTTTAGTGTAAATTCTTAGTTTATCAGAAGCTCAGTCATGTAGTAATACATCATATATGCATGTTCAGTGTGAAAACTCAGTCTATCAGTATCTCAACTTAACTAGTTTTATTTGAGGTTGAATGATCTCAAGGGGGAGATATTGTAACACTCCGTATTTCTCTAGTATAATATAATTCCCAGTACATGAGTATTTGTATATAAAACTTTTGAAGCACTCATTATTTTTCAGTGTAGAGCCTTTTATTACGTAGAAAATTCAATTAGCTTTCCAATGATATAAAATTTGCCTAAATTCGATAATCGGGTGAGAAGTTATGGCGATTTTAAATTTCAGTCGTTAAACAGCGTCATTCAGGCCAGTAGCGCATCACAGAGAATGGAAAAATAGCAATTGTCAGTTTCTAGTGAGGTACAATAATACCGGCGCATTGCGCCATATCTTATTTTCACATTTATCAGTTTCCAGTATACCAACGCAATCCCACCGCTTCGCGGTGAACTTACAGGTCGCAACCAAGGGGTAATGCGATTCCACCGCGTCACCTTGATGGTCCAATTCCTAGTTATAAACTTTCCAGTGACATAGCATGATAGCGCCGCATCACAGCAAGGGCCCAGAACGGGATTTTTAATTAATTTTCTATTTTAAATTCTGAGTTTTAAAATTATTCCAGGGGTATTTAAGTCTTTTTTCATGACCCAAGTCAGCCTTTAATGCAAAATTCAACCATAATAAACCTAGTTACACCATTATTCATTATGTTTTCCCCCATATTAAATCATTCTCTCTCAAGAGGCAAAAACTGTAGTTCAACAATCAAGGTTAATCCTCAAGAATCTCTCCAAGAACCTTCAAGAACTCTTTTTCTCAAGTATTTTAGGTGTTCTTCTATGAGTTCCTTTCACCTATACCCTTTTTAAATATACAAGATATCAAATTTATGATTTCCATGTTTGAATTATACTAACTTCATGTTCATAATAGTAGTTAAGTTTCAATCCATGATTTAAGTGCAAGTTTCATGAAACTAAATAGCATGCGTGATGAATATGTGATTATCTTGATTAACCCTTGAATTTACAAACTGATTAATGCATCTATGATGTTAATTGGGTTTTAATCTTTGATTATTAAATGATTTATTAAATTAGATTAGTATTTTATGGTGAATTATATGAATTGCATGCTAAACCCATGAAATTGTAAGTTGGGCATTGTAGTTTCCATGTTTATATGTTATCCATGATTATATGCATGAAGTTGTGCTCCCTAAGTGTTTGATAGTATGTCCATGTGAATAAAGTGATGAAATCATGACATATTAGTATATGAACAAGCTTGTGCCCTACAAGTGTTTGATAAAATATCTCTATAGATGATATATGAACATGTATACATTATTACGTTTTGCAAGATCGTGTGATGCTTTACTTCTCACGCTATCGAGTCCTAAAGTATTTAATACCTAATAATTTAGCTGTTTATTTAGAGCCAGTGTTAGTTACAGAATAGTGTCAGTCTTGTCAAGGTCAATAGTACTCTCAGTTAGATATAGAACTCAGTAGAGCTCAGTCAGCTATAGCACTCAGAAAACTCAGTGAATTCAGTCCAGTTCAGTCCAGTATAACAGTTCAGTTTCTATTTAGTAGGGATTAAGATTTAGCTCCGAGCGAGTATAGGGATGATGGCTTCCCCGTCAGATAGGCAGAGTCGTTAGCAGCAGTCGTTATACTCCAGAACTACATAGCCAGCGTAGGATGAGAAATCATCCGTCAGACGAGGCTTGAGTACCTCCCATGGCTCACCCATTAGATTAGGCTTAGCTCCGCCCAGGTGTTACCTATTAGTTAGGCTTGGCATCCTAGTTTTCTAGTTTTAGTACCCATGGCACGGTATGAGCACCCTTCCAGCTGGGGTTATAGGTTGGACCCCAATCAGTTTAGAGAGGGGCATGTTAGTTGATGATTACCTCCCACAGATTCAGTTTCAGTCCTTAGTTTAGAACTCAGTTAAGTTTTACATAATCAATACTGTCAGACACAGTCAATCAATATCAGTAATTCAATTATCAATAACTTCAGATTATTAGTTACTCTAAAAAACACTCAGTACTTAGCTTCAGAAAAGATCAGTTACGGTATACATATATGCACAGTATTGAATACTTAGTATTTACAATAGTTTCAGTTATCCACGCACTTATATTCATTTACTTAATATCATTCAGTCAGTTACTGTTCATGCATATGAGCCCTTGCATTCAGCCTTACCTAATCTATCATATTAGTATATTCCATATACTAACGCAAACTCTTTTTTATGCTATGATGTCTCATATCATAGGTTCGGAAGCTCAGGTTTCCCGATCGAGCATAGACAGATCCATTCAACAATCACAAATTTAGTAGTGAGTCCTTATCTATCAAGGATATGCTTTTATTTCAGTATTTCAGTAGTTTCAGTATTATAGTAGTTGGAATTAGTTGGGGGCTTGTCCCATCAACTCCATATTCAGATTGTTTAATCAGAGGCTTTCAGACTAGACTAGTTCAGATAGTATTTCAGATACAGGTGTTTTATCAGATGTTATTTATCATTATTTTAGATTTCGAACCTTATGGAATTTTATCTTGATTTTTTTGCATTTATTCAGCATTATTGTTTAGTCCTCACAGCAAATATCAGTTATGGGTTAGCTTGTCATCCTTCGTGGTCGTAAGCCCCGTGTGATGACTAAGGGTAGTCTTGGGTCATTACAATGAAATTCAACCAATGTCCTTTCTCTCAACCCATCAACATTGGGAACACAAGAATCCTTGAGAGAGAAGAACACCATTTCTCCATTAAGATAAAATCTCCACCTTTTGCTGATGATCTGCATCCATTAACTGACTAAGTATATGATCATCATGTAGTTTTCCTTCATCTCTTATATAAGAGATAACTTTTGAACCATTTTGAACCATGACCACACCATTATATGTATCGTGCAAATGAACTCTCAATTGAGATAATATATGCACCTCTTTGGCCAACTCTTTCTTCTTCTTTTCAATATGGCCTACGCTACCCATACACAATTTACATAAGCCACCATAATTATTTTACCTAAATGGTAGAGCTCATTCATGTCATAATCCTTTAACAACTCCAACCACCTTCTCTAATATAGATTTAATTCCTTTGATGTGAACACATATTAGAGACTCTTATGATCAATGAAAACATCCACACGTACCTTATATAAATAATGTCTCAAAAATTTTAAGGCAAACATAATTGTAGCTAATTCCAAATCAAGAGTCGGATAATTCTTCTAATGATCCCTAAGTTTTCTGGAGGTAAAATCTATCACTCTTCCATTTAGCATCAAAATATATCCTAACCAAACTTTGGAGGCATCACAATACATAACAAATCTATCTAACCCATCTGATAAAGCTAATACTGGTGTTGAAATCAATTTATCCTGTAACTCTTGAAAACTTTTCTCACACTTATCTGACCATTGGAACTTTACCTTCTTTGGTGTCAACTTGGTCAATGGCATGGATTTTGTGGAAAATCCTAGAATCTCCTATAATAGCCAGCTAAACCTAAAAAGCTCCTAATGTCGGATAGAGTAATGGGCCTAGCACAATGCTTCACTTTGTCCATTTTCTAAGGGTCTACATGGATACCTTCACCCTAAATCACATGCCCCAAAAAGGTAACAAAATCCAATGAAAATTCACGCTTACTAAATTTTACAAACAACTGGTGATCTTTAAGTGTCCGCAATACTATTCACAAATGGTTTGCACGTTCTACTAACTCCGAGAATAGACAAGTTTGTTATCTATAAAGAAAATTATGAACATATTCAAATACTGCTTAAAAACCCTGTTCACTTCTACAAAAGCTACAAGAGCATTTGTTAGTCCAATATACATAACCAGAAAATCAAAGTGTCCATACTAAGTTCAAAAAGCAGTGTTCGGGATGTTACATTCTCTGACTTTCAACTGATGATATGCCAACCTGAGA
>NW_025838066.1:0-1837 GCF_002878395.1 Capsicum annuum | reverse complement strand
TGGTCAGGCTGAGCGGACCATCCAGACCTTAGAGAATATGTTAAGAGCTTGTACACTTGACTTTAAGGGAAGTTGGGATGATCACTTACCATTGATAGAGTTTGCTTACAATAACAATTTCCACTCTACTATTGGAATGGCTCCGTTTAAAGCCTTATATGGGAGGAAGTGTAGATTACCCATAGGTTGGTTCGAGGTGGGTGAAGCGGCTGTGAGTGGTCCTGATTCGGTATTTGAGGCTATGGAAAAATTTAAGTTAATTAGGGAAAAGTTGAAAACAGCGCAGAGTCGTCAGAAGTCATATGCGGATGTTAGAAGGAGAGACCTTGAGTTTGAAGTTGGTGACCTAGTGTATCTGAAAATTTCACCCTTGAGAGGGTTGAAAAGATTCGGAAAGAAGGGAAGCTTAGTCCCTGTTATGTTGGTCCTTACAAAATTTTTAGCCGTGTTGGTAAGGTAGCTTATGAGGTCGAGTTGCCTTTCGAGTTGTCCTCTGTTCATCCAATATTCCATGTCTCCATGCTTAGAAAGCATATTTGTGATGCTATGGTAGTGGATTCCTCTGTGAGTGCTGACATTTAAGAAAATCTTTCTTTTGATGAGATTCCTGTTGAGATTCTTGATTTCAGTGTCCGAAGACTAAGGAACAAAGAAGTTCCCTTAGTCAAGGTGTTGTAACGAAACCAATCTTTTGAGGGTGCAACTTGGGAAGCTGAGGAGGATATGCGATCCAAGTACCCGCACCTATTTTTCATGAACTCCGATCAAGCCAAAGGTACCGTTCTTTCCTAAATCATGCACTTTTGATAAAGGTTGCAGCAGTTCCGCTGTCATTTATTATTTGTTCAGCTGTAGTTCCTTGAATTTATGCATTCTATGTTGCATTCGGAGTGAGAAACGATGTTGTGATGAGTCTAACAAATGGTTTAAGATGTATGCTCTATTCCCTATGTAATCATGGCATGTCTAGCATCATTCGAGGACAAATGTTTCCAAGGGGGGACGATGTAATACCCCGGGAAATTTTTTGTTAAAATTTTGTCCGTAAACGTAATGGGTTCTATGTTCTAGAATGAATTATAAATTTTTCGTGCGGAATGTCTTAGATTATGACCCATAATTGCGTAGATTATCGAATAAGATTTCTAAAGATATGTGGATCATCCAAAACAAACACCCGAGCGACGATTTATGAACATTCCGATCGAACCATGAATAGTAGTGAACAGTAAAACGTGCAGGAAAAAGTACTGAGGCGTGGCGTATTTTTGCTCCAACTTTAAACGATCATAACTCCTTGTACATAATGATCTGGGTGATCTACTATATAACAACGGAAATCTCTGCGAGTCCTCTTTCCAATGAAATTGGTTTCATCCAATTTATCTGTCGAAGCAAAAAGTTATGGTTGATCTACTTCAGCCTACCAAAAGCGAATTTTTGGGTCAACTTCAAACAATCATAACTCCTCAAACACAATGATCTGGGTGAGATACTATATATCAATGGAAATATATGAGAGTCCTCTTTCTAATAAAATTTGTTTCATCAAATTTGGATATCAGAGTAAAATCTTATGATTGATCTACTTCAAACTATCAAAACAGTCCACCAAAGGACAGATTCGAGAATTATTTAATTTTTAGGGGCGTTTTGGTCATTCCCCCTCACCCAAAATCCATCCAAATCCTATATTAAAGCCTATTAGAAGTATTATATGTTATATTTCATCAAATTCCATCAAAAAGAAAACCCTAAGCTCCTACATCCAACTTCAAGAACCTCCAAAGTTCACCATTAATTCTGCAAATTTATTCAAGATTCCAAGTTCCTAGTA
>NW_025838065.1:0-1486 GCF_002878395.1 Capsicum annuum | reverse complement strand
TCTGAACTGGAATGCTACACAGTGCTCATGACCCCAAAGGACCACAAGCTAACCCATGACTGATATCTGTACCTATAACTGCATAATATACATATAAAATGCAGAAACATGAACAAAAAGGGCGTAAGGTTCATTCTTGAATGATAAAATATCTGAAATAAGGTGGTATCGCAATACCAAAACAAAATTGAAAATACTAAAGTCTAAATCTGAAAACTCTATAATCATCTGAAAGCCTCTAAACCGTCTGAATAAGGAGTTGAAGGAACATGTCTCCAACTAACTCCCTAAACTGAAAATAAACTGAAATACTGGAATAATAAATGTAATGATCATGTCCTCAAAAGATGAGGACTCACTGCTTACTGAACTGCTACTGCTGATCTGGAATCTACACCTCAGAACCTATGGTGTAACACAAAATGAAAGCACCATAGCGTAAATGGGTCAGTACAACTAAAGTACTGAGTATACATGGGGGTAGGCTAAATGCATGGGGTTTATATGCATGAACATGCTGACTAATATGAATGTGAGAATACATACATACATACATACATACATAACTGCTACTGAACTCATAGAGATACTGACTACTTGAGTTTGAACTCTGACAATATGAGTTTCGTGATACTGAGATACTGAATGACTGATAACATGGATGACTATATCTAACAGTCCTAATTCTGGGGAAAACTATCTGAGTTCCAAATTGTATCTGAACATCTAAGTCTGAGATCAGTCCTAGCTAATGAGTGATCTTTAAAACTGATAATGAGAATACTCGACTGAATCTGAGATTGAGATCAAGCCTGTCTGCCGGGTGACCTCTAGATCTAATAATAAGCATCTGAATATAGGACCAAGCCTATCTGATGGGATGGTCCAAGAATCAATGGAACTATCTGAGTTCCTTACTGAGATCGATGACTGTATCTGACAGTCCTGATTCCTGATTTCTACTTTGAAGACTGATACTGAAACTGTAATTGTAATTGTGACTGTAGAAGGTAGTAACCTAATTGACATGCCTCGATACTGTACTGGTGGGGTCCAATCTTTGCCCTGATTGGAAGGGTGTCAGTACCATGCCCTGGGTAGAGACCTCTACTATGGTCAAGCCTCTCTGATGGGTGACCCTGAACAGGAAATCAAGCCTAAGGCAATATAATAGTCAAGTATAGTCTTAATATGATGGGTGACTCCTGTCCTGCGCTGGTTACGCAGTTCTGGAGTACAGGGATTGCTGCTAACGGATCTACCTTTATAACAGGAAAAACTGCCATCCCTGCACTCACTCGGTGCTAGTCCCTACTCCCAATTGAAAAACTCTAAAAAGATTAACTACGCTGAACTGACTAACTAAACTGAACTGATTAACTGAACGCCCCGGAAAAATGGGTCCTGGAGCGTCACACGGTGCTTGAGGCTACGAGTAGCCCCAAGCTAACCCTTTGAGCCATTTTCATTCAGTTCAACACAAATC
>NW_025838064.1:21557-23721 GCF_002878395.1 Capsicum annuum | reverse complement strand
AGGACCCATAACGAGGCAGGACAGTATAAAATGATAAAGGCAAAATGGTTCGATGAACTCTTGTATTATGCCTGTTTTATAATGTGTATGCTTCTATTTACATGTTTGTCATCTGGACCCTTGTACCCATTAAAAAGTAATATTTTAAACACTTTTTTTATACGTGGCATTAACTCGTTGATGTGACAAAATCCATGTAAACACGATTTTTTGAGCGCGTGATAAAATATTTATAACATTTAGTTTTTTTTTTAATCCACTAAAGAAACTTCTAGTAGACAAAAAAAAGACACAATATTAAAGCAAAGGTCACTCTTCATCTCTTTATCTTCTTCGCTGTTCCGATTTCACTGCTTCGATGCGGGTCGCCGGCTACCCTCATCGGCCACAGCTGATGGATTTTAGCTCATTGAGCTCCGAATAAGAAAATAAGGTTGCACCTCAAGCAAAAAAGGAACTCAAAAACCCTTCTTTGAGGTCATCGAAGGAACTCAAAAACCCAAACCCAAACACAATAGCAAACTCCGAATAAGAAAATAAGGTCATACCTTCTTTTGTTAAGTCGCACCTTCTTTTGTTGGTCAGAACAACTTTGGGGATTTTCTCGTTGATTATTTCTGACCATGTTTTTGCTTTAATCAATCCCATAGCAAACTCTTCTTTACAACTCTTCACTTCATCGAAAATGATCTATCATCTTTGATAGATTGAATATGGTTGAGTGGTTCAAGCTTTAAAGATCCTAAGGTGGAAGAAGTGAGAGCCACCATATGGTAGCCACCATCCTCTTGCATTGAGTAGCTCCGGCGCACCGGTGAATAGTGTGCTCGACATTTGTGGCACACCTTTGGCTTCAAAGTTGCACAACCCATTATTGAAAAGTGAAAATGGTGATTTGCGGGATGCAACTTAAAATTGTCAATTTGGGTTGATGAAATCAGCTACTGAAAATGTAGAAAAATTAAAAGCCCCATCAGAAACAACTCCAAACTTATCCAATTGTGATTTTTTTTAATCTTGTGATGGTGAATATGGCCGACGAAGTTGTTCCGATGAACATAAATCAATTGGGGCAATTGATTCGATTGGAAATGATCTGGAGAAACTCAATTTCACAAAAGCTCCATCAAATTATTTCAAGTCCGATTTCAATTTGAAGAGAGTGGAGAGATGGAGAGGAGAGAAGATAGAGAAGAGAGTTTCACCACATTTTAATTATTTTTTTAATTCTCAATTTAAATTTTTTATTTTTTTAATATTTAATTTTTTATTTGGTATTTTAAAAATGACGTAAAATTTAATAAAATGATGTGAAAGCTAACGTGGAGCTAGTGTGTTACACTTACCAAAGAAGTATTTAAAATATTATTTTTTAAGGGGTTCAAGGATTCAATTGACAAACATGTAACAATATTCACATAAACCCCCCTATACTACTCCCAAAAATTTCTATAATATCCCCTATGGTTTTCCAAATGTTTGGTTTACCCAGTCTCTCATCAGAACACAAACTGCTTTGATCAGTTACTGGTACTGCACAGTGCACATCATTTTGTACAATTTCATCCACCGATATAATGAAACAAACAGAGAACTCTCTTCTCATAGTCCACTCTTCTTGGGTAGATATATTGTAACCTTTTGCAAATAATGCAACTTTGCGTGACAACATCTATCATTTTATTTATACACCTCTGCATAATTAAACATTCTATACTAAGACCATTTCCAATGAGACAAATTACAATTGATAGCATGAACCAAGAAGATTAAAAGATGGATTTTGAGGTGGAGGGTAGTCATCTTTATTGAAATCAAGTAGAATGTCAGGGTAGTGAAGAGAGAAGCCTGACATAAAACAAGAGCATAGCACTAGTAAGCACTTGCTATAATTAATGCAATGGCTTTGTACTGAGCTGTTCTGTGATGAAAGCAGCAGATAAAGACATGAGATGGAAGCCTCAAATTTGCTAATTTTTTAGTCTTTCAAATTTCAATCCTTGATATAAGTATGACTGATTCTATGATTTAAACTTGTGGACTATTGATCATGCAAAACAAGTTTATCATTGTTATAACACACTCCTTCTAATTAGACTTACTTAGCCTTTTGATTTCTTTGAGTTCTTAATTTGTCTTATAAAAATATTTGTAGTGTCCACAC
>NW_025838064.1:12369-18557 GCF_002878395.1 Capsicum annuum | reverse complement strand
GCAGGAGGCTATGAGATGTTTTAAGAAATAGTTTACCTTCTTTCAGTATTCATGTTGTGCCTGTGAGCATAGTCATAATTCAATCTCTCAGTCTAATCCGTTTCTCCTCTTGATTTCAGAATATGCCTCTAAAGAGAAGAAACCAGTCAGCTCCTCAGCCCGAAGATCCTTTGGGCGAGCATGTTTCTCATGCGGAATTCAGAACCGTATTTACCACTCTTGCTCAGTCAGTAACTGCCCATAATAAGTGGCCAACAGTTATTCCGGCCAACCCAGTGGCCAACTCAGCTGTAGCTAGGATTTAGGACTTCACCCGAATGAATCCTCTAACGTTCCTCAGGTCTAAGGTAGATGAAGACCCTCAGGAATTCATAGATCAAGTCTAGAAGGTGACAAATATTATGGGGGTGACTACTGTTGAGAGTGCTGAGTTAGCCGCATACCAGTTGTAAGATGTGGCTCATACTTGATACAAGCAGTGAAAGTCCAAAAGGGTAGATGCTGCAGGTCCTATAGAGTGGGAGGAGTTTGGCACGACTTTCTTAGACAGATTCTTTCCTCAGGAGCTGAGAAAGGCGAAGGTTCTAGAGTTCATCAACCTCAGGTAGGGCAATATGACAGTGTAAAAGTATTCTCTCAGGTTTACTCAATTAGCCAGATATGCCCCTCATGTGGTTGCAGATAACAGAGCTAAGATGGGCAAGTTTGCTTCAGGGGTAAATGATAGTGTGGTTAACGAGTGCAAATCCACCATACAAAATAGTGACATAACTTTAGCTTGACTCATGACTCACGCTCAGCAGATAGAGGAGCAAAAAATTAAGCAAAGGGAAAAGCATAATAAGAAAGCTAGGACAGATAGCTTCAGTTTTAGACAGCCTATATCAGAAAGAGAAAATCGTTCCCAGTTTCACCCTAAGTCATTAGTTCCAGCTTCTTCTATAGCCAGTGCTTCAGTTCCTAAGTTTAGAGAGGGTAACAAAGATAGAGCACCAGGATCTAAGTCTCAGGGCAGTGTCAGCAATGCCTGAACTAATCCCCTATGTCAGACTTGTGGTAAGAACCATAAGGGTGCTTGCAGAGTTGGTAGCGATGTCTGTTTCGATCGTGGAAAGTCAAGCCACAGATTTAGAGATTGTCCCCAGTCGGGTTATCAGGGTCAGTACAACCATTCCGCAACTCAGCTCGGTCGCCCAAACCAGCAAGGTGCCACTTCTAGTGCTACTAGTGGGCAACACCCAAATGGTATCTATGCTCTTCAGACCCAACAGGATCAGGAAAATTCTCCTTATGTTGTTACTAGTTTGTTACAGATCTTTCATGTTCATGTTTACACTTTGCTAGATCTAGGTGCATCCTTGTCTTTTGTTACTCCTTATATAGCAGGCAATTTCAGAGTCAGTCCCGAAATTCTAGCAGAACCCTTTTCAGTATCTACCCTAGTGGGTAAAATTATCATAGCTCGACGGGTATACAGGAATTGCTCGGTTATGATATTTTAGAAAGTCACGTCAGCAGATTTAGTAGAGTTAGAGATAACTGATTTTGATGTTATTCTCGGCGAAGATTGGCTTTATTCCTGCTATGCCACAGTCGACTGCAGAAATAGAATAGTTTAGTTTCAATTTTTAAATAAACCCATCCTAGAGTAGAAGGGTAATACTTTAGCGTTCAGAGGTCAGCTTGTTTTCTACCTTTGGGCAAGGAAAATGATATCTAAAGGGAGTGTTTATCATCTCGTGCATGTTAAGGACTCTAGTTTTGAATCTCTCATTCTTAAATCAGTCCCAGTGGTTAATGAGTATTCAGATGTCTTTCCCGAAGATCTTCCAGGTATTCCTCCCGAAAAAGAAATAGACTTTGGCATAGACCTTCTTCTAGGTACTCAGCCTATCTCTATTTTGCCATAGAGAATAGCACTAGCAGAACTCTAGAAACTAAAAGAATAGTTGAAAGATCTCTTAGATAAGGGATTTATCAGACCCAGCATTTCCCCGTGGGGCACACCAGTCTTATTTGTGCGAAAGAAAGATGGTTCCCTCAGAATGTGCATTGATTACCGTCAACTCAATAAGGTTACAGTCAAGAACAAGTATCCTCTTCCCAGAATCAATAACTTATTTGACCAACTTCAGGGTGCCAGTTATTTCTCTAAAATACACCTCAGATCAGGCTACCATCAGCTTAGAGTTAGAGACTATGATATCCCGACAACAGCTTTCCGTACTCGGTATGGTCACTTTGAATTTCTAGTCATGTCCTTTGGTCTTACTAATGCCCCAGCAGCTTTCATAAACTTGATGAACCATGTGTTCAAGCAGTACTTGGACATGTTCGTCATAGTCTTTATAAATGATATCTAGTCAATTCCCGCACAGAACGCGATCATGCAGACTATCTCAGAACAATATTTCAGACTCTTAGAGATCATCAGCTATTCACCAAATTCAATAAGTCCGAATTTTTGCTAAGTTCAGTAGCGTTCCTTGGTAATATCATTTCTGGAGATGGCCTTAGAGTAGATTTTCATAAGACTGAAGTGGTAAGAAACTAGCCTCGCCCTATCTCTCTATCAGATATCAGCAGTTTCTTAGGCTTGGCTGGCTATTACAGATGGTTTGTTGAGGGATTTTTTGCTATTGCATCCCCTATGTCCAGATTGACTCAGAAGAAGGTCAAGTTTTAGTGGTCATATTTTTTGCGAGAAGAGTTTTCAGGAGTTTAAAACACTACTCACCTCAGCTCCAATTCTATCTATTCTAGATGGTTCAGATGGGTTCGTAGTGTATTATGATACATCTAGAGTTGGTTTGGGTTGTGTCCTCATGCAGCATGGTAAGGTCATAGCCTACGCCTCTAGATAATTAAAGCCTCATGAGAAGAATTATCCTACTCATGATCTTGAGTTAGCAGCCGTAGTATTTTCCTTGAAGATTTGGAGGCATTATCTCTACGGAGTTCATGTAGATGTTTTCACAGATCATAAGAGTCTTCAGTATGCCTTTTCTCAGAAAGATCTCAATCTTCATCAGAGAAGGTGGTTAGAGCTCTTGAAATATTATAACATGAGCATCCTTTATCATCCGGGCAATGCCAATATAGTGGACGACGCTCTCAGTAGACTATCCATGGGTAGTATTTCTAATATTGAGGACAGTAAGAAGGAGTTAGTTCAGGAAGTTCATCAGCTTGCCAGACTAGACATTCACTTAGTTGATTCTTCAGAAGGTGGTGTATGTGTTTAGAGTAGTTCAAAATCATCTCTAGTTTCTGAGGTGAAAGAAAAACAAGACAGGGATCCTAGCCTTGCCAAGCTAAAAAAGTTAGTTCAGAATCAGAAAGTAGAAGTTTTCTCCCAAGGGGGAGATGGTGTTCTTTGTTGTCAGAGTCGTCTGTGTGTTCCAGGTATAGATGACTTGAGGCAGCAAATTCTTGCAGAAGTGCATGATGCGCGATACTCTATTCATCCAGGGGCCACTAAGATGTATCGCAACTTACGGGAGATCTATTGGTGGAGTAGGATGAAGAGAAATGTTGTAGAGTTTCTGGCTAAGTGCTCTACATGTCAGCAAGTTAAGATAGAGCATCAGAAGCCTAGTGGGTCCATCCAGGAGTTCAGTATTTCTACCTGGAAGTAGGAAGTTATGAACATGGACTTCGTGATGGGTTTGTCTCGAACCCGTCATCAGCATAATTCAATTTGGGTCATTGTAGACAGGATGACCAAATCAGCTCATTTTCTTTTGATTCATACCTCTTATTCAACTTAGGATTACGCCAAACTCTACATCAAGGAGTTGGTTAGATTGCACGATGTTCCATTAGCTATATTCTTAGATAGAGGTACCCAGTTCATCTCTCACTTCTGGAAAGCATTCCAAAAAGATCTTTGTACCCCAATTTCATCTCAGTACAGCCTTTCATCCTCAGACAGATGGTCAAGCAGAAAGGACCATTCAGACTCTTGAAGATATGCTAAGGGTATGTGCAGTTGATTTCAAGGGTAGTGGGGATGACCACTTTCCTTTGATTGAGTTTGCATACAACAATAGCTATCATTCCAGTATTCAGATAGCTTCATTTGAAGCTCTCTATGGTAGGAGATGTAGATCTCCAATCGGTTGGTTCGAAGTTAGTGAGGCCTCAGTCATAGGGCCTGACTAAGTGTTTGATGCCTTAGAGAAAGTCCAGTTGATCAAAAAAAGACTCCAGGCTGCTCAGAGTCGACAGAAGTCTTATGCAGATGTACGTAGAAAGGATCTCGAGTTTGAGATCGATGATTATGTCTATCTAAAGATCTCTCCCATGAAGGGAGTGAAGAGGTTTGGCAAGAATAGAAAGCTCAGTCCCCGATATGTCGGCCCCTTCTAATTTTTCAGTCGCTTTGGCAAGGTAGCTTATGAGCTTGATTTGCCTTCAGATCTAGCCTCAGTTCATCCAGTCTTTCATGTCTCTTTGATCAAAAAGTGCGTAGGTGACCCATTAGTCAAAGTCCCTATTCAGAGCATTGATGTTCAGAACAGCCTCTCATATGAAGAGATTCCAGTCAAAATCTTAGATTATTAGACTCGTAGACTGAGGAACAAAGAAGTCCCTCTAGTCAAATTTCTTTGGCGAAATCAGTTCGTTGAGGGAGCTACTTGGGAAGCAGAAGCAGACATGCGCACCAAGTACCCTCACCTCTTCTCCGCCAATCCAGATCAAGCTCAAGGTAATAGTTCTCCTTAAGCTTATTCTGCATCACGTTCAACATTCAATACAACTTAGTATTCAATTTCATGCTCATGTTTTATCACAAATTTGGTATCAGGTACCGTTGCATATTCGGTCCTGCATTTATGTACCAGCTCAGTTATGAAATTATGCATCAGACATACATTCTCACTGTGAGAAACTTAGTTATTCAGAACACTCAGTTATGCATTTATGAATCAGTTACAGATGTATCAGATATGCATGCTCAGTATGTTATGTTTAGGTTGTCAGTCATGAGATCATGTTCTATTTATCCATGTTCAGCTCATTGTTCCCCCTCTCATCCAGAACGAATGTTCCCAAGGGGGAGATATTATAATACTCCAAATTTTCTTCCTAGCTAATTTCATCCCAAGAATGCCTAGTATTATCTTCTAAAGTAAATTATAATTATTCCATGAGGAATTTTCAAGATTTTTACTTTTTTTCATGTGGGAAATTCAATAAGATTTCCCTCGATATAAAATTTGCCCAAATCCGACACCCGGGCGAAGAGTTAGAGCCTTTTTAGTGAGACAGTGTATCACCTGAGCCTTCAGCATGTCGCAGAGATAGCTCAAATAGAAATTGTCAATTTCTAGTGTTTCTCCGCGATAGTGGCGCTTCGTGCCAAACTTCCAGGTCGTAGATAAGGTGGCAACGCTATAGCTCCACATCGCGCCACCGTGCAAATTCCTATTTGTCATTTTCCAGTAACTTGGCGCGATAGTGGCGCGTTGCACCAAGGATGAAAATTGGGAAATTTTCTCAGAAATTAAAGATGTGTCCTAGGGTTAAAATGGTCAATTTCCCCACCCTATATAAACCTTATAACACAAGATTTGGTTATAATTCAGCAACTTATACTCAATTACCTTCAAACACTCTCAAGAACAAGCCCTAGGATTTTCATAGAAGGTTCAATTCCAAGGAAATTCATCATCAAATTTCAAGAATCTCTCCATCAATCTTCACCAAATCACGAACTAAGGTATGCATAGTGTTTATCCATGGATCCCTTTCATTCGTGGAGTCCAAGAATCATATTTTAAATAACCTATTATGATTTGCTTGTTGTGATTTGATCATGTTCATGTTGATAGTTGTTATTTATGTTTCAAGATGGTGTCTTGATGACTTTCCATGAAGTGTGTGAGTTTGTTGATTGAAAACCTATGATTTTGGGTACTTTTAGATTCTTAAATTGATGATTTTACCTATGCTATAAAGTGTGCATGTAAGGTGTTTGATAAAATGCCTAGAATGATAGAATCGTGTTCTTTATGACTCAATAGTATCTAAATGACAAGTCCATGCTAACCCTTATGATGCAACACAATTTCCATGCTCTTGTTGTGTATTGATTGTTGTGTTATGCAACATTCATGATATTGAAATCATGCAAGTATGTATATGTTATATGCATTCCCTTCCATGATCAAGACTATGATAAC
>NW_025838064.1:0-9369 GCF_002878395.1 Capsicum annuum | reverse complement strand
ACTTACTCTTAAATCTGAAATCTAAAAGCTAAAATCTTGTAACTAAATCTTTCTGTAAAGCATAATCTGAAATAAATTTGTGAGCTTTTACACTTAGTTTTCTAAAAGCTTTTCTTTGCAAGCAGGGAAAAATACTTTAAAAGTTATTCTGAAAGTCTTTGCTGTTAAGGAAATACTTTTAAAAGCTTTCTGTAAGGGAAAATACTTTAAGGTGTTAAATCAATAAGCAATTTTAAGAGTAGGGGACATCTTTTGGGAGGTTCTTCTAACCGACATAAACCATGTGAGCTGACATGGAGTCCAACGTCTTGCCCACATTGGGGAGAGATATTCTACCATTGCTATTGGAATAGAACCTTAACTTAAGTGATCACTATCTTGGCCCACTATGGGTAAATCAGAAACCTACGGTGGCACGTAGTTCTGGGGTATGAGACCTTGGAATCATACCCAACTCGGTGCTAAATACTACTCCCATACTTATTGCTCAGAACTTTTAGGAAATTCACCTTAAATTAGCACAAGGGTTTATAATGAAAATCAATTATACTTTTCTTTGCTTTAAATCATAAACTGTATAAATAATATGGATTCGTATCTTAGCTTAGGATCAAAACATCAACTTTCTTAAATCTTGGTAAGCAATTTGTTAGAGAGAAGCTTAAGACCATAGTCTTCTTGAAAACTCAAACTCACTCTTGATATGGATTTAACAATCAAAGATTTTAAACATGATCTTACAAATCTCAATACTTAATCTTTAGGCTCAAAATTCACGCTTCAAACTCATGACAATTCACACAAAACTTTATGCTCAACATCATTCTTGAAATTATTCAATAATATCAATTCATAAAAAGAGAAGTGCAATTCATGATAATAATCTTCAATTCAAAGCATCAATAGGTGAGATAAACATGCAATTCAAGGCTTAAATCACTTATAAATTTATAAACATAAAACAAGATAATTTGGGTATAAACCCCAAATTTCAAATCATGTAGTCTTCAATAAAATTCAAGTTTTTTGGAACAAGAATGAAAGATTTGTCCTTGTTCAAACCCCACATACCTTAATAGTTTGGATTTGATGAATTGAATGTAAAAGCTTGAACTTTTAAATCTCTAATGGTGTTCTTGAAGCTTCTTCTTGAAGTTCTTAAATTAGGATGCTTAGGTTCTTGACTATCTTGAAGGAAATTTGATGGAGTTTTTGGGTGTTCTTTAGGGGGATAGGTTTTCTTGGAGAGAAAAAGATGAATGTGAATGTATCTAATGCTTTTAGGGGCTGAATTTTAATGTTATGGATGGATTTGGGTGAGGAGAATTGATCAAAGTGACCCTAGTCCCTTTTGGATTTGAATTAACATGTAAAACAACTTTGGATTCGCGTCCGGTTTATTGTCGAGGCGCAGTCGACGCGATGCATCAAGATCGCGTCGGCTCACTGTCTCGATTGGAAAATGCCATAACATTTTACTCGGTTATTGAATTTTTGCGAAATTTGCATCGTTGGAAAGCTAATTTAATTATCTATAATTTGGTGTGTCTTGAGCTGAAAAAATCCATGTATATAAAAAGTTATACACATTTAAAGTAGACCCCTGTAGAATCGAATATCAAACTTTGGGCGAATCAAAGGATCTTAGCTCCACTAGGCTCTAAGTGACTTCTATGAATATTTTTCACCTCAAAATCAAATAAAAAATGAGGGTAAAGATCATGAAACTCATATTTCCATGGTAATAATTTAGATTATAGCTCATACACGTAGGGATGATGGTTCAAAGACTATCCCAAAAATGTGGGGTATTACATTATCTCCCCCTTGGGGACATTCGTCCTTTAATGTGGCTAATTAAGCTGAAAACACTGAGGAATCTAAAGCTATAAGCTATCATGCACAACTGAAATAAATTTAATAGCTGAATCTTAAACATAATGAGCTACTAAATTGATCTACGAGTGCTTGAATTCTCATGAAAAATAACTATATGTCTGCGATAGAAACGAGAGTGTCAACTTATGAGTAACCATTACTTTAGGCTAGATTTGTTTTCATGAGAATAAGATGATAGGTTTATGACATGAAAACTTGGGGTGTTACAAAAGCCTCCCCTCAGGATCGTTCGTCCCCGAATGATACTGATTTGGTTGAACTATTAGGGAAAGATTGAGATGATACACAGGATACTTACGAACTGAATCATGACTTAATATCCAAAAACTGAAACTGATGCATGAACTGAGATGAATTCATAATTTACATGGATGCAAACACATTACCTCTTGGAATGGACATACACATAAGACTGCGGATAGTAAGACTAGATGGAAAATTGGAAATCATTAGCAGCTTATCTGATTGACTGCTACACTGGATTGCAGGCTATATAAATTGGATCATACTGACTGCCCATACTAAAATAGAGTATTTCTTCAGCACTCTTCTACGAAATTCTATTAACATTAGGGAGCAAAGAATTTTTGGGCATGATCTGAACAAGACATCTGACTAAGGAATCACAACATTGATATAGCTCTATAGCTTGGAACATAGACATATAGATTATAAGCTAGGTTAGAATTTCTAGGCCTTAGGCAATGCAACTTCTTACTTTCAAGCTTAGCAACACTTCTCGAATACTCTCTTAACTATACTACTCCCCTTAAATACCAAATTGATTTGATTCAACTTCTAATTCTCACATGGGCATTGATAAACTTATCTATTAAGGTCTAAACTAAACTAAGTCCTCTCACCATGGTCAAGCCTAACTCAAAATCACGGGGTACTACATATTACACCACAACTGAACTGGACTACCGACGCAATATGCGATGCATCGCGTTGCTCCCTACCAATGCGATATACGATGTGCAATGGCCATATCGCATTGCCTCACTGATTTACCATCCCAAAAAGGTCTCAAACCTCCCCCAAAAAATCTGAAACTTGCACGAGATGTGCTATTGACAACCCCGATCATAAATTAACTTAAGGATTTACATTCTAAGTTTGGGAAGGTTAGAAACTAACGAGCACTACATTCACCCTCTTATACATTAACATGACATTCAAGCTTATTGTTAAAACCACATATAAATGTCTAAACAAACCCCATTATAACATATTCTCCAAACCTTTATCACGACAACTCCAACGCACTACCCCAAGAACATACACAAATAAATTTCAACCAACCACAACATGTATTAAAGAATTGGCCTCAATATTACTTCACACTTATGGCCTTAGCTAAAACAAGCACACAATGATTTTTCATCAACAAGAAATACTGACTCTCTCCCATCAACACAATTACTCATCACCACTATTAGAATCTGGAAGTCTGACTTTATGACGCATTTTATCATCTCCCCCTTAGCTTTAAGCAATCACTCTAAGTCTGTGAACCACTAAATAAACTCTAATCTAAACTGCAATCACTTTACTCTAGAGTCTGGGGTATAATCAATACATATAAAACTAAACTTACCCTGAAGGACTATATCTTCACGTGTAACACCCACTGCTAGTACTTTCTTCTGAAATACAATTCTATCTTTCTATAGCCCCATAGTCATTATATACTAACTTGAACACTTACTAGCTTAAAATCTTTATGGGTATCACCATATCCTGAGTTCACACCATCTAGAGCTTCAACTATTATTCTTATTTGCTTAATCTTCAAGGATTCAAACTGAGACTCTAACACTTAACACAGATATCATCAACCTTTAATAAACCATACTACTCTTTGTCATAGCTTACTAATATCACATCTCTAAACTTATATTTTTAACCACGAGAATCAAGATCATACCAAAAATCTCAACACTATAAATCAAAACTCCTTAACTTAGCGATTTAGAGCACCATATACCATCTAACTAGTCTTTTTCCACTTAGCAACTCAACGGTATTACTAACCACTCACAACACGTAATAACCTTAGAAAATAATGTAACCCCATATCACCTTGGGCATTCCTCTACATTATATCATCAACCTTTAATAAACCATACTGCTCTTTGTCATAGCTTACTAATATCACATCTCTAAACTTATATTTCTAAACCACGAGAATCAAAATCATACCAAAAAGCTCAACAGTATAAATCAAAACTCCTTAACTGAGTGATTTAGAGCACCATATATCATTGAACTAGTCTTTTTCCACTTATAAACTCAATGGTATTACTAACCACTCACAACACGTAATAACCTTAGAAAATAATGCAACCCCATATCACCTTGGGTATGCCTCTGGATTATACTTTCAGCATCATACCAAATTGCGAATAAATAAACTTAAGCTCTTGCATACACTATTCAAGCCTACTAGATCACTTCCATACAACTAGCCATACTAACCAAGAAATCAATACATCTACCTTGATGACCATCCATTGTTCAGACTTAATGTCTAGTGCTAAGCATAATTTAATAACACACCTTACATATAATCCTCACTTGGAATTTATAAAATAAAATATCAAGAAACACTAGTCCACTAGAGCTTTATAATAATAATAATCGATCATAATTACTTGGACTATCTTATCATAATCCATTAACACATCCTCTTTCTACACATCATTTCTATTTACCCTTCTATATATCTAGATTACTATCATAGCTCCTTAAGTTTCAACTAAAACTCCTTTTTGCAACCTCAAGGAAAGCCTAAAGTAATAATACTAAACCACCATACACCTTATTGATATCCTATACCTTTCAATCATAATAAATACCATCAATAACTCCTCGTTACTTCAAGAAACAACAATGCACCTTAAATAATAACTCCTTCTCTATCCTCTACTGAACAAACACATAAGGACATACAACATAATGCAAAATCTATAGCATGTATAAGTTTATCTCTATACTTTCTATCAATCGTAATTTCTACTTTTCATGTCACTACTCTTCTATACTAATACTTCCAACTATACTAAGATTCTACTACTCATAAATCGTAACACTGAAGTTCGTAATATCCCCCAAATGCACACTACACTTAACAATCTAGGTTTACACTATTTCTTCTCATAAGCATTATCTATATTGAAAGGGTTGATGGGCAATCTGAGTACATATCTAATTAAGTCTCAACTGAACAACTCATAAGAATGAGAACATCAACTTTCAACTTAAGGAACTTATGAAACACTAGAGAGCTCCCTCCAAGCCCTTTGTGTGACTTCTGAAACTTCTGCTAGTAAACCTGGGAGCATTATCAGGGGAGGAATTAGAAGTTTCTAATTATGTTATCTCAAGAATAATACATAGAATAAGGAATTTTTGGGGTAACACCCGAATAGATAGGAGATTCTGAAAGAACAACTTTACTGCATGATCTAGAGTAGGAAATAAAGTAAACTTTTCTTAAATACCTCGTAGCCTCTCAAAGAAAAGTACAGACGTCTACCACTCTGCAAGACTCTACTAGACACGGCTTCACAGATACCCTAGGACACTTGAACCTTGTGCTCTGATACCAAGTTTATAATGCCTCAAAAATCTATCCCGAGACGTCACACGGTGTTTAGGACCACAAGTGATCCCAAGCTAACCCATGAACTGGCATACTATTAAGAAATTGAATAAATATGAAATAAATATTGAGATTACTGTGCGGAAACATAACAACGGTGGAATACTTGTTGATACAATATGGATACAACTTTACATTATGATAAAGTCTGAAAAGAGGGACTAAAATTACAAGACTGACTCTAACTAACATATGTGAAGCCTCTACTATACTAACTATAGATAGATAGGATACGACCTGAACTATCACTAGTCAATACATATGATTAAGAAAGTAAAGAACATAAATAAATCTAACTGAAGTCCCCATAGTAGGAGGACTCATTATCTCGCTGGCTGGAATCTGCAACTGTCTGAATCTGAATGTGCTTACTAAACTTGTACCTATATTATGAGACAATTTAACACATAGACATATATGTGGATTAGTACTTTGAGGATGTACTGCGTATATGGGGTGAAATGCATAAGTAAAACATAATATCAATCATCATAAATTGAAAAAAACAATGCATGCTAAATATAAATGACTCACATAAGCTGGAATATCTGAAATACTGAAAATAATAGTCATGAATAACAAATCACACTTTATAAATCTAGTGAGTCATAACATTTATTTCTAAAGGTTGAACTTATATTCTCTCTCTAAATCATATCGTCTAAGTATAGAAAGGACTTACTCTTAAATCTGAAATCTAAAAGCTAAAATCTTGTAACTAAAATCTTTCTGTAAAGCATAATCTAAAATAAATTTGTGAGCTTTTACACTTAGTTTTCTAAAAGCTTTTCTTTGCAAGCAGGGAAAAATACTTTAAAAGTTATTCTGAAAGTCTTTATTGTTAAGGAAATACTTTTAAAAGCTTTCTGTAAGGGAAAATACTTTATCTTAAGGCTTTAAATCAATAAGCAATTTTAAGAGTAGGGGACATCTTTTGGGAGATTCTTCTAACCGACATAAACCATGTGAGCTGACATGGAGTCCAATGACTTGCCCACATTGGGGAGAGCTGTTCTACCCATTCCATCGAAATAGAACCTTAACTTAAGTGATCACTATCTTAGCCCACAATGGGAAAATCAGAAACCTATGGTGGCACGTAGTTCTGGGGTATGAGACCTTGGAATCATACCCAACTCAGTGCTAAATACTACTCCCATACTTATTGCTCAGAACTTTTAGGAAATCCACCTTAAATTAGCACAAGGATTTATAATAAAAACCAACTATACTTCTCTTTGCTTTAAATCATTAACTGTATAAATAATGTGGATTCCTGTCTTAGCTTAGGATCAAAACATCAACTTTCTTAAATCTTGGTAAGCAATTTGTTAAAGGGAAGCTTAAGACCATAGTCTTCTTGAAAACTCAAACTCACTCTTGATATGGATTTAACAATCAAAGCTTTTAAGAACATGATCCTACAAATCTTAATACTTAATCTTTGGGCTCAAAATTCACGTTTCAAACTCATGACAATTCACAACAAAACTTTATGCTCAACATCATTCTTGAAATTATTCAACAATATCAATTCATAGAAAGGGAAGTGCAATTCATGATAATAATCTTCAATTCAAAGCATCAATAGGTGAGATAAACATAAAATTCAAGGCTTAAATCACTTATAAATTTATAAACTTAAAACAAGATACTTTGGGTATAAACCCCAAATTGCAAATCATGTAGTGTTTAATAAAATTCAAGTTTTTGGGAACAAGAACAAAAGATTTGTCCTTTTTCAAACCCCACATACCTTAATAGTTTGGATTTGATGAATTGAATGTAAAAGCTTGAACTTTTGAATCTCTAATGGAGTTCTTGAAGCTTCTTCTTGAAGTTCTTGAATTAGGAAGCTTATATTCTTGACTATCTTGAAGGAAATTTGATGGAGTTTTTGGGTGTTCTTGGGGGGGCTAGCTTTTCTTGGAGAGAAAAGATGAATGTGAATGTATCTAATACTTTTAGGGGATGAATTTTAATTTTATGGATGGATTTGGGTGAGGGGAATTGACCAAAGTGACCCTAGGCCCTTTTGGAATTGAATTAGCATGTAAAATAATTTTGGATTTGCGTCTGATTTTGTGTCGAGGCACAGTCGATGCGACGCATCAAGATCGCGTCGGCTCACTGCCTCACACGGAAAATGCCATAACATTTTACTCGGTTATCGAATTTTTGCGAAATCGATATAGTTGAAAAGCATCTACAATTTGGTGGGTCTTGAGATGAAAAATTCCTCGTTTATAAAAAGTTATACACGTTTAAAGTAGATTCTTGTAGAATCGAAGATCAAACTTTGGACGAATCAAAGGATCTTAGCTCCACTAGGCTCTAAGTGACTTCTATGAACATTTTTCACCTCAAAATCAAATCAAACATGAGGGTAAACATCATGAAACTCATATTTTCATGGGAATAATTTAGATTATAGATCATACACATGGGGACGACGGTTCAAAGACTAGCCCAAAAATGTGGGGTATTACAGAACCTAAAAGAAGATGGCGACACATAAAATGGGATGAGGAAATAGTTATTATTAATTGGAAACTGAATGGGAATTTTTCCAAGCTTAACTGGGCCTTCTAGGTTGGTTTGTGCCATAGGGGACTGTAATTCATGTATAGTATAGTACTACTAGCAAACTGGTTGTGAATTAAGAACCCACATAGGAAAGTGGGTGCATTTGGACAGTAAATTGGGATTCTATCTTAATACATCTTTGCACTATGCTTAATTTGCAATCTAAACTTGTAAGGGTCGTTTAGTACACAAAATAAGATGAGATATCTCATGTTTGATGATGAAATATTTCAGCTTATTTTATTCATCTTGACATTATTTTATTTCATCACACATTTTGAATAAATTTGCTCAGAAATTTATATCGTGATAATTAGTCCGCATATCAAACTACCTATTAAATTATAATTGTATCATTTTCTCATTATCTTAATGCGTACCACTCTCACCAAAATAAAAAAGGAATATTATACTCTTTTATTGGGTGAAGATTATCATAGTAGGATGTAGTGTTGTTTGTGGTGGACAAGTGAGTACTGCGTAACGAGTAAGAACTTTGAAGTTATGGACCAAAATAAGTCATTATTTAAATCAATTCACAAAAGTAGTATGTTTTATTTGAAACTTTACCAAAATAGTATAAACGTTGTTCCCAATAACGTATTATGTTTTAAAAAAAGTTAACGGCCGAAAAACAACTGTTGGTAGACGTTAGAATAGAAAAAGTTACTTATGAAACTCTGCAGCTCTGCCACATTAGAATCTTTGTACAAATCTGACATTAAATTCGTTACTACCAATAACGTTTTAGCTGTAAAACATTACTCCAAATAACGATTCTATCAAATCAACTCCCATCAGCCTTTTTGAATGAAATTTCGCTTTGAAATCATAATCAAGAGTCACATTTTAAGATAAAAACATTACTTTGAATAATGTTTCTATCGAATCGAATCACAGACCTACAAAGTAGGAATCTTGTTGATTGATTTATGAATAAAACGTTATTACAAATAAGGTTTAAGGACAACAGATTATTATAAGAGATGGTTTGTATAGAATGTTCAACACATTTTTACAATTTTAACTAAATCTTTTGCTTATGTGCTTCATTCTAGAAACAACATTTATAAATTTTTTATAGGTATGGCTAGCCAGTATTTTGTAATGCATTAAAATTATTTTAATGTTTTAATAATTGTAATACATATCTTATTTTTCTGTATAGTAGAAAAATGGCTAATTTTGAAGAAAATGTGATGGTTTTTTTGTATTGG
>NW_025838063.1:0-1209 GCF_002878395.1 Capsicum annuum | reverse complement strand
GTTCACTAGTGTTACGAATCATGTCCCATGAACACAGAAATTCCAGGTTCAGGTTCAGATTATGTCATGTATACTCTCAGTTTAGATCCCTCGATAAATCCTTGGTGTTGATGCTCTATCCTTCATGCCTTAGTTACAGCACCATTTCAGTAATCAATATTCAATAAAAGACTTAAATAGTCCTATAGGACCATGGCTTTCTATAACACCCCGATTTGCTGAACCGGAATGCTACACGGTGCTCATAACCCCGAGGGACTACAAGCTAACCCATGTATGATATCTGTACCTATATACTGCAAATCATGAGGTAATAATGCAGAATACATGGAACTGTAAGGCCATAAGGTTTAACTAAATACAATCATATGGGTGAAAATACCCAAAACAACTAAATCTGAACGTAAATCTGAAAGTAAATCTGAAAGCCTCTAAAATTTCTGAATAAGGAGTTGAAGGAACATGTCTCCAACAAATTTGTAAAATTGAACTAAAGAAATAAGTAAATGAATCAAATCATATTGTCCTCGGATCAATGAGGACTCACTGTGTCTCTGCGACTGGAATGTTACCATACTGCTGGGCTGGAGCTCGTGTCTCGGAACCTATGGTGTAACATGAAAAGAAAGCACCATAGCGCAAATGCGTTAGTACAAATGGAGTACTGAGTATACAAGGAAGGTAGGCTAAACAAAAAGGGTTTCATGCATGAACAACACTGACTGACTAATATGAACGTGGGAGTGCAAACACACATATATAGAAACTGAGACCATGAATACGTGATAGCATAACCTGTAAGCTAATACATGGTTTACTGATAACTGTCATGACTGATACTGAAACTGATATCATGGATGACTGTATCTGACAGTCCTGTATATACTGAAATTGGAAGAACGCTCTGAGTTCTTTTACGGAGACTGATACTGAAACTCATAACATGGATGACTGTATCTGACAGTCTTGTATATACTGAAATCCGAAGAATGCCCTGAGTTTTTTTATTGAAATTATTACTGAAATTGTGGTAAATAGTGTTTAACCGACATGCCCCATGTATGCCGTTATGGCTAAGCTGGGGTCCAATCTCTGCCCCGACTGGAAGAGTGTCAATACCGCGCCACTGGTAAGGACAGCTGTGAGTGACCCTTATCTGGAGGGTACTCAATGAGAACGGTGGGAACCCTAAACCGACGGGTTAAGCCA
>NW_025838062.1:0-2474 GCF_002878395.1 Capsicum annuum | reverse complement strand
TGCATGACTGAATTATTGATAAGATGAGTTTCTCATCAAACTGAACATGTATATCTGATGCATGAATACATGACTAAACTGCTACATGAATGTATGACTGACCATGCAATGGTAATTAATACCAATTTTACAATTGAATTCTGAAAATGAACTAGACACCAAGTTGTAACTAAAATCTGAACATAAAACTGAAAGGCTTAAGGAAAATTGTTACCTTGGGTAGAATCTGAATTAGCGGAGAAGAGGTGAGGATAGTTGGCACGTATGTCTGCTTCTGCTTTCCAAGTAGCTCCCTCAATGGAATGATTCTGCAAAGGACTTTGACTAGATGGACTCCTTTGTTCCTTGGTCTGCAAGTCTGATAGTCAAGAATTTTGATTAGAATCTCTTAAAAAAAGAGGTCGTTCTGAATATCTATGCTCTGAATAGGGACTACAACTACTGGGTCACCTATGCACTTCTTGAGAAAAGAGACATGGAAGACTGGATGAACTGAGGCTAAATTGAAGGCAATTCAAGCTCATAAGCTACTTTTCTAAAGCGACTGAGCATTTTGAAGGGACCGATATATCAGGGACTGAGCTTTCCCTTATTTCTGAATCTATTCACTAACTTCAAAGGAGATATCTTTAGATAAATATAGTCACCAATATCGAACTTGAGATCTTTTCTACGAACATCTGCATAAGACTTATGTCGGCTCTAAGCAGCCTGAAGCCTTTTTCAGATCAACTAGACTTTTTCTAAGGCATCAAATACTAAATCAGGCCCTATAACTAATGCCTCACTAACTTTGAACAAAACGAATGGATATATGCACCTCTTACTGATATGCCCAAATTACAATTCTCAATATAAAGTAAAAGCAGTCGCTGTCAAATATAGAACCTCACTCGGTTGGGTGTCGAATCCCACAGGGAATAATGTTCTTACTAAGTGTCGTAATTGTTATTAGACTGTTGATCTGAGTTTCTTAACCAAAATGGGGTTTTTTATAATTTTTAAAATAATAAATTGTAGCAAGATTAGTTCAACTAATGATTTTCTCTGTATTTTGTAACTTTATAAGATTAATCAAACCAGGGTTATGATCACTAAAATGCCAGCATCATTTGGGTTGTGAATTATTTATGAGTTTCTATATCCATTAGTTTCTCAACCTAAATGGATAGGTTATCCTATAATTTTCTCAAACTCATAGGATGCCTTATTCTTTCAACCTATCTCTTATGTAAGCTAATCCTATTAGGGCATTAGCTATTACTCTAAAGGTTAAGGCCCTTAGAATTTATGTAAATACCTTCTTTTCCCCACAACCACTTTCCTCTCAGACAAGTGGTGTTCTAGGGCTTACTCATCAAGTTTGCAACCAAGAAAAGTCATGAAATTGAAGAAAGGTTTATCCAATGTTATTCAATTATGGAACTCAAATTGATTCCCAACCCATAGATGCATTTCACATTTAGGATCCCATAACCCTAGTTATGAGATTTAGCCACAACACTCCATAGAAGATAAACAATTCATTCTTGTATTATTCATAAATAAATGGAAAGTTTACTTACAATGAACCCCAAGAATCCATTCTTAAATCTTCAATGATCAGTTGTTTGATACTAAAATTCCCCAAAGTACTTGGATACCA
This sequence comes from Capsicum annuum, assembly GCF_002878395.1. Classification (NCBI taxonomy): domain Eukaryota; kingdom Viridiplantae; phylum Streptophyta; class Magnoliopsida; order Solanales; family Solanaceae; genus Capsicum; species Capsicum annuum. Next base: position 829 of record NW_025838062.1, on the reverse strand, counting down.
AGAGGTTCAATAGATTAAAATAAAACTTGTAAAATGTAAAAGATGCATTCTTAACCCTAAAAGTTGGTATTTATATGTCCCAGCTAAAAATAGAATTTAAAATTTAAAAACAAAAACACTGCTTCTCATTTGACGGTCCATATGACGGACCTTCAAAGATCTGACGTTCCACCATCTTTCCCATCACTCGATTCATCTGAATGGCAATTTCTGGATAACATTTGATGGTCCACCTGGTGGTCCGTTGATGGATTGGCGGTCCGCCATCTTTACCATCATGGAGTCCTTTTGGAAAGCAGCTGCTGGATAAGAACTGACGGTCAATCTGGTGGTCTGTCCCAAGATTGATGGTCCACCACTTTGACTATCACAGAGTTTCTCTGGAAAACGGGTTCTGGATAAGAATTGATGGTCAATCTGGTGGTCCGTCCCATGTATGACGGTCCACCACCTTGATCGTCACCAAGTCCCTCTGAGAAGTAGTTTCTGGATAAGTATTGAGGGTCCATTTGGTGGTTCGTCACATGTCTGACGGTCCGCCATATTGTCCGTCACTCAACTCCTCTGGAGGCCTTGTTCTAGTTCAACTTGATGGTATATATGGCGGTCCATTGTAAACCTGACGGTCCGTTATTTTGACCGTCAATTCCCCTTTTCTACTACTTGTTCCAGTTTTCTTCTGTGGTTATCTCCTTTCACTGAAACACTAAAAACCTTCATTAAATATCACTTTGGTTGCTTGAAAACATACAATTTTCCTAAGAAAATGATGCTAAATGTTTCGTAAAACACCGGAACATCAACACCCTCAACTTAAGATCATTGCTTG
>NW_025838061.1:0-1677 GCF_002878395.1 Capsicum annuum | reverse complement strand
TCTCGATCTGGACCCCTGGCGCGATGCAGCGCTATCGTGCCGTGTCTTTGGAAAGTGACAACTGGAAAATTGCATGGTGGTGCGATGCGGTACAATCACGTTGCCACCTTGGACGCGATCGGGAATCTCACCGCGATGTGGTGGTATCACGTTAGAACACTGGAAAAGGACAATTGTGAACTGGGCCTTTGGTATGACGTGCCACTATTGTGGAGCAACACTGGAAATTGACAATTGCCGTTTAAGCTGGCTCTGCGACGCATTGATGGCTCAGGTGATACACTGTCTCACTCAAAAGGCTCTAACTTTTCACCCGGATATCGGATTTGAGCAAATTTGGTATCGATGGAAAGCTTATTGAATTTCCCACACAATAAAAAGAGAAAATCCTAAAAAATCCACATATATAAAAGTGTATTCATCTTTAAAGAATGTCTTTGACATCTTCGAGACAAATTTAAGCTAGGTAGAAGTATGAGGCATTACAACTTGTGACTAGTGACCATGAGTTGTTACCTGACCCGTATCGACTGGTGACAGTTTCTCCTACACATGTTCATTAAGGGTGAATTGATATTTTCCCTTATTTTGTACTCCTCCCATGACTTAAAACCCTTCCTTTAGACTTTTTGTCATCTTTTAACATAACATAAACATCAATCTCTCTTCTCAAAATCTCCAGTCAAGAAAACCTAGGGTTTCTAAGGATTAAGCACCTAGGGTAAAATTATGGTTTCCTCTCCAAATTTCTTTGGTATCCAGGCGTTTATCTCTTTTCTAAATTGATTTTCATACAAGCATGTGTTTAATTATTGTCCATGTGGATTTATTTATTGGTTTTAAATGTGGGCTGAGGGATTTGGAATAGTTATGGTATAAATTAGTTTTCCATGGTTTTAAATTGGTCATTCATGGTTATTCTCATGGTTTTGAACTCAATATATGCATGGTATGGGAATTGGAATGGGGAAAATGGGTTTTCCCAAATTTTATGATTTAATGGTTTGGAATCGACTTTACCCTCAATGCAATTTTGTGAAATTGGTTTTGCACATGGTAATACACATGGTTTAACTCACTTTGGAACCCTGCATTGCGTAAAACATTAATAGAACATAAACTGGTTTTGAAAAAATAGTTTGGTTTTAAATTGGAGACTTGGTAGTCAATTTGGCTAATTGGTTTCTGAATGACATAATGCAATTGGCTTGCAAGCTTAACTTTATTTGGTATGACAATACCAATGGTAAATGAATAACTAAAGGACTCCTTAGTTAATGGATGAGAATGTGAAAAAAATTTTAATTTGGGCTTAAAGGGGGTTGTGTAGCTCATCATGAAAGGTTAAGGTCCCGGGGGGATCGATTCTGGAAATTACGTTTGTCAACATGGGAGTCTTGGTGACAGTATGCATATTTCACATACACACACACACACACTATATACATATATATATATATATATATATATATATTGAAATGGCTGGGGTTATGGATTCCCTGGACCTTCCTCGGATTTTCCTGGTTCGTACGGCTAACACGCGCTGGGACCCTTTCAATAAGGAAAGCTAAACCTATATAGTTCGTGGGTGCTCATAGTACGGTTAGAGATATACAGTCCAGGCTAATGGTTTTAAAATTCACATTTAAACCTCGTCTCTATCCCAGCATCTTATAT
>NW_025838060.1:0-2867 GCF_002878395.1 Capsicum annuum | reverse complement strand
TAGGCCATGGGAGGTAAAGGAAAAATCCAAAATACCCTTACTAAACTGCTTCCCAATTGCTAAAAATCTCGGCTGACGACATTTGTTATGAGTCGTCACAAATGCCGTCACTTGGGAGTTGGATTTTATGGGTTTCTGCCTAAGCCTGACGATATTTTGTGATAAATCGTCAGACTTGTGATAAGTCATCACAAATGTCGTTACTTGGGCTAAAATTTATGGATTTCTGCTGAAGGCTGACGACGTTTGCTGATAAGTCATCACAGACGTGATAAGTTATTAGAAATGTCGTCACTCAATTTTCTAGGCTAACATCTGGAGTAAAATAGGCATAACTTTTTGCTTCGATATTGGATTTAGCCAAAATTGATATCATTGAAAATATAATTCGAAGAGCTTTCATTTGATATATAGTAGGACACCCAGTTCATCATATACAAGAAGTTTTGGTCGATTAAAGTCGACTCAAGTTTCGACGCTCACTAAAACTCGAACGATAGGATAGCTTTCAACTTGACCTTGATTTAGGGGATCTCTATGATCTCAATTCATGCTCAAATAGGTTTCCACACTACATAATTGATAAACATACCAAATTTACATAGGATTTATGGATTTTGGAACATCTACAGGTAGAAAAGATGATTTTTGTTCTAGCCCAAAATGCGGGGTGTTATATTATCTCTCCCTTGGGATTATTCATCCCCGAATGTTGCTCTTTAGGTTAAGAATACACAGAAAACTGAGGATACACAGTTGAAATAACTTATTAAACTGAATCTATATCTTTCTAAACTTTGGAATACTTTGATGAATGCATATACTCATGATAAGAATAGCTATATAACTGAATCTTTGATTAGAGAGGGGCTGAATGACGGAAGGCTGTTACCTTCATCTGAATCTGAGTTAACTTGCCCTTTTTACTTATTTTTGAAGAGCTAAATCATGCTGAGAGTTTAGAATTTGGTTGATGTGCTCATGGTGCAATCGTACTTATAGACTGCGAGGTGATATTTTATACAGGCACAAATTATGAAAAAATAAGTCTACGATCACACAATGGGTATCACAGTGTCTGAGCTGGAATACTTGGAAAACGAAGATTGTTCGGTGAATACTTATGAACCGAATCATGACTAGATATCTAAATTCTGAAACTGATGCCTGATACATATACTGAGCTGAATTTGCAATTGCAAAACTATTTCGGAATGACCGTACTTATGAAATTTCAGGTAGTAAAACTAGGCTAGTTCAAAAAAATAGAAATCCATAGAAATCTATGTGCCTGATTGTTAAACTGAACTACTGTCTATCCAATCTGAGTCATACTAGATGCTCATGCTCAAGTGGAGAGTTTATTCAACCCCCCTCTAGGGAGTTCTAACGATTTGAAGGAGCCTAGAATTTCGGTCAAGATCTGAATAAGACATCTGAATAAGGGATTACAATATTTCTACAATTCCATAGCTTGGAATCATAGACCTCTAAATTGTAGACTGGGGTTGAATTTACTAGGCTTTAGGTAATGCAACACCTTACTTAAAACTTAGACACACTTTTAAAATATTCTGTCAACTAATCCTTTACCTTAAAAATCATACTTATTGATTCATTTTCTAATTCTAAAAAGGCCGTTGATATATCCTTCTACTCATGTCTAAACTGAACTAAATTCCCTCACCATCTTCAAGCCTAACCCAAAATCATAGGGTACACCACATAACACTGTACTTCTAGTCTGAACCGTAATTCAACACACCCTGCACTTCACAACTTCTCATCTCATGAAAATCCTCATTACTACTCCAATAACCATATTCAACCTCGTACTAGACATTTTACTAATGAGCAGTGCATTCATCTAAATATACAAACATGATGTTCAAGCCTCACTTCTATAACCACATATGCACTTCTAAACACACTCCCCTAAAATACCTTTGTCACAACTTACAAACCTCTATCAAGAAAAAATTCCATGCACTACTCCTAAGAAGACATACATAAGATTTCAACTATCCAAACATCTCATATAAAACTTCGACTAACCATGATGGGTATTAAAGACTTGGCTTCAATCTTACTTCACACTTTACTTCCTTAGCTAAAATAAGCTTGCAACGATCTTCCAGTAACAAGAAATTTTTACTCTCTCTCCCATCCAGATAACTAATTATCATCATTATCTTGACCGAAGAAAAGGTAATAGAAGGTTAGAACATGAGGTCCGAAATATGAGGGGATACTATGAATAACTTGACACTCAATTGAGGCTTGAGGAATAAAATATATAGCATCATAGACTTATCAAAGAAATATGATCTGAGGACATGCAAGATATAAATCCGAATTTCGGTGATCATTAAAAGTATTGCTTGAGTACTTGGACTGAACATACTGTAAAGCTTGAGTATATGAGTCATGAGCTGCATGACCTGAATTTGAAGTTCATAACTTATAGAATGTGATTCAAACTGCTGAAAGAACTGGAACTCCTCATTTTTGGGAACTAGGAGAGTATATAATTCTCCATCATATGCATGAACAAGAATTAAGATCATGGAACTGAACGTAAGGCATGAGTAGGTATTAGGACAAATGAAAATACTGAAATAAGATTGGGTCAAGCATTAATCTTTCTCGCAGCTATTCTACAACTTACTGGTACATCTACTAGAATCTGAAGGCTTAACTTGGTTATTTGTTCTATCATCTTCCCCTTAGATATAAGCTATCACTCTAAGGCTGTGAACCACTATATAAACTCTAGTCTAACTATAATCACTTTACTCTAGAGTCTGGGATATAGCAATGCATATGAACAAAAGAACTTAAGCCGAATGACTACACCTGAAAGCGTA
>NW_025838059.1:0-3606 GCF_002878395.1 Capsicum annuum | reverse complement strand
TAACAGAGGAGAAATCTGATAAAATTTAAGACTGTCAAAAGAAAAAAAAATTAACTAATGTAGCTACGTATAAATTCAGACATACAAATTTCATTCCAAAACTTAGAATCATAATTAAAACTAAACTAATTCTTAAAACTAAACTCCAATAGGAACATGCAAGTAAGAATTTGTACAAAAAGACAAAGCAAAAATTTAAAAATCACCATAGATTTGAAATTTCGTAAACTTCCAATAATTTTTCAGTTAGTAAAGACAAAATTATAGATCTTAAGAGACAGAGTGAGTGAGTGATGCAATATAATAGAACTTATGCAGAAAAAGAACCCAAAAAAAATTCACCAAATTATTAACACAATGAAAGTGACTAGTTTTTTTCCCAACCAGTTATGTTCACAGTGAAGATTAATTTTTAGTGACTTTTAACAAGTCTCTTTAATAACTGATCATTACACTCAACCCACGTGGAGTAACTATTCTACATGTTTAAGTTCAACCATTTCAATTCTCAATACCAATGCGCTCACTTATTTTAGCAATTCGAAGGTCAGCATTAATGGAAAAGATTTTACTTTCTTTCATTAACTTATAAAGCTAATCCTTTCATATACCTCATATATGTGAACATTAATTTCTCCATAACAACGTGAATAAATTTAGAACATAATTAAGGAACATTATTTGTCCACTTATTGTTAAGAAACAATAATTAATAGTGGTAATAATAACATATCATTTTTGAATATAATTAATTTATTTTTTTATATTTAGATAGTGAAAAATATTTAATATAAACATAAAATAAACGGATAAATTATCCATTTATTGTATTAACCTGCAGAATTATTATGGAACATCTATTTTTAACTTTTCTTAGTATGGTAAAGATGCAAGAGTAAAAGAAATCATTCATATTATATATACATCAAACCTAACACGTGTGTGAGCTACATAACAATATTAGTTACACTGGCTTCGAAATATCAACGTGAACAAAATGATCTTGTAAAGTGTAGAATGAATGACCAAAAAATGTTATATGGATACGGGGCCTTAAGGGTTTTAAGTGGGAAATGTCCAAACTGTCTCTAACTTAAAGCTGTAAAAAGTCGTTCTTGGTTACGAGTCGACCCATTGACTCGTCACCATAACATACGACTCATAGCCATGAGTCGTATCCTAGATAATGAGTTGGACACCCATACACTGTCTATCTTACGACTCCATGATCATCACTCATGACCTGACCATATAACTCGTATGGTCTAGTCATACCCAAGACAGGATCCAAAGGGATTATACATTGCACAATATACGACTCAACCCTACCACTCATATCATGGCCTCATGACTCGTAGTGAGTCACTCGTACTCAAATTATAACCCAGCCAACTAGGCACTGGTTTGGTAACAGCTTGGGTCCCTAGACACGTAACCTTACTATACGACTCGTATGGTGAGTCGTCAACAGGACAGTGAGCTCAACTCTCAAGGAATTTTCAAGAGCCAATCTCTGAGGTATTTCATTCTTCCCCATTAGGATCATTCATCCTCGAAAGATGGGTTAAGGCAACACAAGCACGATTGGACTCCATATAGAAAACATAAATTTTAAGAATATACACATACCTCAAGCACGAATTTCCAAAATAGAGAATAGAAATGGATACTTAGACTTTATGTCCTCCTCGGCTTCCTAAGTAGCTTTCTCAAACTTTTGATTCTGCCATAGAACCTTTATCAAAGTCATATCTTTCGTCCACAACCAACGAACTTACCAATCTAAGATCCTCACCATGACCTCCTTATAAGACAAAGAATCGGAAATACCAATGTTCTCTAAGGGAACAACCAATGAAGGATCACCCACATATTTTATCTACATGGACACATGAAATACCGAGTGAATGGAACTCATTCTAGAGGGCAAATCCAATTCATATGCAATGCTACCAACCCTTCTCAAAATCACATACAAGCTAACATATTGAGAATTGAGGTTCCCCTTCTTTCCAAACCTCATTTATTCCTTCATGGGAGACACCTTCAAGAACACCCAATCCCCAATCTCAAATTCCAGCTCTTACATCCGTATAGGACTTTTGGCGACTGTGGGTGGTCTTAAGCCTATTCGAAATCAACTTCACTTTCTCCATATCATGGTGAACCAAATCCAGGCCAAACATCTCCAATTCACAAATCTCTAACCACCCAATAGAATATTCGTATCTCCTACTGTACAACGCCTCAAACGGAGCCATACCAATGCTAGAATGGAAACTATTATTACAGGCAAATTCAATAAGAGGAAAATGGATGAACTGGCTACCACCAAAGTCGATTACACAAGCTCACAGCATATCTTCCAAAGTCTAAATAGTTTTTTTCGTTTGCCCATCCATCTGCAGGTGAAAGGCGGTGCTAAGACTCACTCTAGTCCCCAAACTATGATGGAAAGAGTGCCAAAAATACGATTAGAATTAATTACCACGATCTAAAAAGAACGAGATAGGTGCACCATATAACTTTATGACCTCTTGAAGGAACAACTTTGCATAGTCCTCAACAAAACAATTAGTCCTCACTAGCAAGAAGTGAGCATAGTTAGTCATCCTATCCACGATGACCAAATGAATTTTACTAATTCTGCAACTGCGGAAGACCGGTAACATAATCCATGTTAATTATCTCCAATTTCCGCACCGATAGTTCAATTTCTTGGAGTATCCCACAAGGCCTCATGTGCTCCACCTTCACTTTCCAATACACTGTACACTTAGCCACAAAGATAGCTATATCCCACTTCATATTATTCCACCAATACATATCCTTGAGGTTATGATACATCTTTGTTGAATTGGGATGAACCGTATATCATGATTCATGGGCCTCGGCCAAAATCCTGTCTCGCAATCCATCAATATCGAGAACACTCAACCTCCCTTAGTACCTCACGATACCATCACCACCAATCTAGAAAGCCATCACCTTATTCTTACCCACATCATTCTTGATATTCATCAAGAGAGGGTCTAATACTTGCTTCTCCTTTATTTCGAAACCAAGAGATAATTGTGCCACCTATTTCACAAACACACTACCATCCTCAGAGTCCAAGAGACGAACTCCAAGATTCTACAAATGATGAATATCTTTCACCAATTCTCACTTATCCTTATCCACATGAGCTAGACTCCCCATGGATAACCTGATAAAAGTATCAGCAACTACGTTAGTTGTACCTGAATGGTAAAAAAGACTCATATTATAGTCCTTCAGTATCTTAAGCCACCTTCTTTACCTAAGATTAAGATCCTTCTGAGTGAATATGTACTACAAGCTCTTATGATCAGAAAAGATATCAACATGGAGCCCATACAGTTATTGACACCAAATTTTCAACGCGAACACCACGGCTAACAACTCTAAATCATGAGTTGGATAGTTCTTCTCATGAACCTTCAACTGTCTAGAGGCATAAGCAACCATCTTACTATGTTGCATTAAAACACAACCCAAACCAACTCGAGGTGTATCACAATAGACGATGAACCCTCCATACCTTCAAGCAGAGTCAAGACAGGAGCTAAAGTCAATTTATCTTTC
>NW_025838058.1:0-3116 GCF_002878395.1 Capsicum annuum | reverse complement strand
ACGTAGGACTCCTTTTTCAACTCAACTTGCTTTCCATTATCATTAAATGTTTGAATTAAATTCAACCTGTTATATTCGCCACATGATCAGTAACTTGAGTATATCAGAATTAGTCTTGCTTATTCGTTTCTGTCTTTAAGCAATCTTGTCTGCATCTATCAGTGAAACTGAAAATCTACTTTCCTATGCATGGATCATCTCAAGTAACATGTTTCAATCATGTGTCAGTTTGTCAATCATCAAAACTACATAGTACCCAATAAATTCCCCCTTTTTGATGATGACAAACCTCTTGTCTTTGTGCATTCAACCATCTTCACCTATAGGCACTAAAGTATAAAACACTAGAATGAAATCAGTTAGTCAATGGGTTATAAACATTGCACAACCCTCTTATCTTCTCTCTTTTGACATCATCAAAAAACCATTTCAACGTAATCATATACTAGCTAAAGTGATTAGTTATGCTATTCATGGCCACTGGGGCTATCACCAAAACAATCAGACAAAGACTTGAGTCAACATAGCAATGCATTAAAAAGAGCAAAAATATGATTCAATTTAGTAGAGATAACCATTCCATTGAACTGTCAGAGCATGTTTCATATTAAACCTAAGCTAGTACTGAACAAAGCAAAACAACTGAGCATTTAAAAAATATGGTATAAAAGTGTGACATGACTAAGGGTACGAATAGTGATGAGAAAAGAGGAACAAGTGATATCAACTGTGTCAATTGACGAATGACTTTAATATTTTCATCCCTCTCTCAATCAAGGTCAAGATTTAAAGTCATGATCCAAGCCTAAAGGACCACTTATTCCACTTCATGACAGTCATGTTCAGCTTCAAGTTTAGTTCAAACACATCCATTAGTTCAAAAACATCCATTGTTGTTTGAAAATTCAAATCTAAACTAGGATTGAGAAATCCTAAAAGATCTGAGCCAATTAGGAACTAAAAGGAAGAGCATATCCCTTTTCATTCTTTAGAACATATGTTGCATGTGATTAATGATAAAGCTTGGCAAATCCATGGTACAAACTGATATTTTGTTTGAGAGAGAAGAAGATACTTCTGGTGTTGGATTAAACACATTTTTGCACAATCATTTAGAGAGAATCACAGAAAGTTAGTCAACCTATTCCTCAGTTTTATAAGATAAGAAGAGGATGAAGTGTGAGGAATTGAACAGGTGTGCTCAACTATTTCAACTTAGACAACCTATGCTTGTGTCAGTGTAGAACAAACCTGATAAGAAGAACTTTGTGGTCACAATTGCTTACTTGTACCAATTTTTCTGCATAATCTAATAAAAAATTAGGTTAGAAGAGTCAAAAATCTGGAATTGGGACACAACTAAATGGGCTAGACAGAATCGAATAACATTTTAGCTAATAAGATTAAGAAGAAAAATGGTTATTCTAGTCTATCATTGAGGGGAGTTCATGCAATTTTAATCATCCCCAAGTCTAACCTATTCCTTTCAAAATGCTCTCTACTTAGTGCCTTTGGTGCTTCTCCAGTTAATTAAGTAACCCACATAGTCAACATTTTTATAGCCCTCAAGAGTGAAATTGTTTTCCTGTGGATACCATAGTCCCAAGTCATTGATTTATTGTTCCCCCTATCGATATACCCTCAGTCATGGAATAGGTGGTACAACATGTTTTCGTGCATGCACAACAGTTTCACTATCATCCTCTTAACTTCTCTGCTTCTTATATTAGTCTACAAAGATTCATACAAACCAGGTTCAAGTACTAGATCGTTAATTTTTTTTGTTTAGATCTCCCTTACTTTCCCGTTACATGAGCATTACAAATCTGGCCATCTTTCAAATGATCCATTCCCCCTTTAAATATGGTGAGTGAAAGTAACTTTATTTTCTTCTAGTCTTATGCCCTGAGAAAGCTTTATTCATGTACAAATTTTGCTTGCCTCCTTTCACTCTCACCTGCAAAACAAATTAAGGGTTAACTTTACGCACCCAGACAAGCTTGGGTCCTTTCTTATGAGTAAATGAATGTGCCAGATTTCTTCTAGCCCATGCAGGCAATAGGTTACGTGACCTATTTCTCTGACCAGATTTAGTTATTCTTTTCTTGGTCTGAGATAGTTAATTTGCCAGATTTAGACTGCTGGATCTGCTTTTGGCAGTTATAGGATATTCAGTGGTTGGGTGTCCTAGTTTTCAACAAATATAACATAAATATTTATAGTAAATAGTTTCTTTGTGAAAACCTATGCCAACCCCCTCATTTTATGTCCTATTACTTAGATGATTAACAATTCTAGATGACTTGGTCCATCGGTTAGCTCTTTCAAGATCAAGTTTTATCCTAGAGTTTTCTTGAGTTAGTTTTCTAACCTTTTTTCTTTGATAAAACAATTCCTATTTTCTTTGTTTAAGTTCAGACTCGATTCTTTGATGATTTTCACTCATGGCTCCTTTTTATTTTTCAGTAATTGATAGCTTTAAGATTTCTGATTTTAGATCTAGGTTTGATAAACCAAGTTGACTGACCTGTTCCTTTAGGGTGCAGTTTTCTATATCAGTAACATTTTGGCAAGAGTCAAGATCAATGTAATCAAACCTTAGACTTGCAAAAGCATTGAATAACTAATCCCTTTCATATGTGAGCTCATGAAAATCATCAATCAATGCATTCATCAAGGGAATTAGTCTTTTCTTTGAATAAAGATTCAATTTATCTTTAAGATCAAGTAGACTTACCTTAAATTTTATCTCTTTTTCTTCCATGTCTGAGTCACCTATATCCATAAGTGAACTTTTATCAACTAAATCATCATCAGATTCTTCTAAGCTTGATCCCCATGCAACCGTCGTAGCAAATAATTCCTTCCTTTTGGAGTAGATTTCTCTTTTAGCTTCAACTCTTTTTCAACTCTTACATTTTTTGCTCAATTTCCCACAATGGATAATCCCTGATCATATGATCTGTATCTTTATACTTGAAACAACCAGCTTAAGACTTATAGTTGGAATAACACCTACTACTCGTTCCTCTTTTTTTCTGGCACTTTCCTTTCTTAAAATACCTTCTAAAATTCTAGGTAAGCTTTTTATTATCCAGATCTGATTCTACGCTATC
>NW_025838057.1:0-2908 GCF_002878395.1 Capsicum annuum | reverse complement strand
ACTATTGAAAGTTCTTCTTGCCATAAGATATGAAGATGGTTTAAGAACATCAAGAACCTTCAATAGAGATTTGAAGACCAAGGTTCAAATTGTACCTCCCAATAACAACAACCCCTTTTCAAACACAAATCCACAACAAAAATGCCAACAATACACCTCCAAATATCGGATTCCACAATAACAACACACCAAAAATGTCTAAAGTTTGATCCACAAACCAACACCAACAATACTTTGGCCAATCCTTGAATACACACAATAACAACACAAATAGGAGTTCAAATTGGATCTTGACTCTATTAGTGTAAAGGAAAAAGAAACAAACACTAAGAACACTCAAAACACATGAAGTACTCCTAGATATAGCATCCAAGTTTCGGCGAAGATAACAACTAGACACACTCTCGGGCAAGAATACAAGAAACAACTTTTATTCCTTTTTTAAATTTTTTTTGTACTAAGAGAGCCAAAGATTGGTAGTGTAAGAACACAACCAGCCTTCGATCTGATACCAAATGATGCCACAAGGTATCAACAAGAACAAAATAGTCCACACACGAACAATGACAACCCACATTCACCCGTAACAATAAGACACAAATGGTACAAGAAACAAACACAAACTTAAAGCGATAAAGAAGATAGTTAACCTGACACAAGGAGAAAACGTAATGTAGCAACTAAAGAGTAAATATAGAAGGCTCACCAAGTGACTCTGCGAATCTGTCTGAGGAAATCTACTAATTTTCTAGACCCCTAAACTATGCCTCCGAACCTGGGAGAGAAGGGGATCAATACAAAGTACTGGTATGCAGAGATATCAAAAGAAAACATAATATTTTTATAAAATATAGTTGAGAGCTGTTATAAAGCAGTTTCATATCAAATCATTTAAAAACACATGGGCGTAATGTAATTGTTTTCAACAACAATGCAATGTACCTGAGCTAGGTGGAATACCCTACATATCACATTTACACCAACTATCAAACCTTGGTTGCCTCCGATATTAGACTATAAGTGAGGGGAAGACACACAAGATCACACAACAGGGTGTCCCGACCCAATGGTAGTGCACAAGACAACAAAGCAGGGCTCCTAACCATAGTCCCAATTTGGAAATGACATAAAGTCAGGTATACAAGATCACAAAGCATGGTACCAAGTTCCTATGTCGGCAAACACGGTTTCCAGCAATAAGCCCTTATACTCAAACGCCTTCTTCGGGTATCCACCTATCTCATGAAAAATCAATGCATTCAAATTTCATCTGATTCAATCACATATTATATTCTGTAGGGTATCGTCATACCCGACTTGCAAGCCATTAATATCACATCAACATGTGCATAATCATGTAAAAATTAAGATGCTTCATCATTTACAAGTAGTGAACAATAATCATTATTTCAAATTCATGCTCTCTTTTGTTGGTCACAATATAATATGGGGTATCAAAACATTATCATGGGAATTTGAAAGAAATTTATCATCCATATTTATCAAACTTTCATGGAAAATCTCAAATCACATATTCATGGTTTCAACCATTGAAGTATATAGGCAACCAATTCCCATGACATTCAGAAAAAATGACTTAAAAATCATATTAAAAGCAAGCTATTAGCGTTTTATTGAAAACCCCCATTTAAAAGCATGCATTTACATAAAACTAAACCCATGAGATTTGATGATAACCCCACGTACCTCTATATGCGAATATGATAGGTGCTTCTTGAAGCGTACGTTGCGGAGATTCTAAATTTTCAATTTGTTTTGAAAACCCATGGTTGAATCTTGAACTAGTTGGGTTTTTATTTTGAAACCCTATAGAGAGTTCTTGAACAATTTTGATGAATGAAGGTGTATTTTGAGGTCTTTGGGAACTGAATTTAGTGTTTATGGCAATAAGGGTGGGAAAAGGACCATTTTGCCCTAAAAACGGAGTGTTTAAGTCACTTGAAACCTTTACATAGGTGCCGCCTATGCTATCGCCTATGTTTACATAGGCACGGCCTATGCTATCACCTATGCTTTCCAGGGGCCATGTGTGATTGGTTAGGCGATGCATACTACTTTGAAAGGCCATAACTTCTTGCTCGGGTGCTGGATTTTAGCAAAATTGCTATCGTTGGAAAGCTAACTCGAAGACCTATCATTTGACAAATAGTAGGATCTCTAATTCAACATATACAGAGTGTTATGGTAGATGGAAGCTGACAAAAATTATAACATCCACTAAAACTTAATCGATCGAAATAGTTTCAAGTCGTCCTTGAGTTGAAGGACCTCTATGGTCTAAATTCAAGCTTGAATGGATTCACATACTACAAAAATAATTAACATGCCATATTTGCATAGGATTTATGGATTTAAGATTATCAACACATCGAAATCATGGTCTATATTGTAGCCTGAAATGCGGGGCGTTACACAAGCATATACCTGTTCATCCTCTAAGCTCCACTAATGAACTAGTGATCGCCACTGATCTTCTTCAACATTATCTGGACAATGAGCTAACTGCTCAATATAACATATCCACTAGTTTTTGCTCCATGCTTTACTTCTTTCCATTTAGTTCCAAGTAACATCATTAAAATATGCCTCATATCATCAGTTGCATCAGTATTGTCCTACACATATATTTAACATACCACTCATTGATATAGAAAAAATATATAAAAACAACAATATCTTAATATATAGGTTTTGGTTATACTAAGTACCTTAATTTGATCCCACATTTTATTCTTGTATATTTTAGGAACAAGTCTTCAATCTGTATAATTAAGTGGCGCTAAGATGCCATTTCGCGCTAGCACACCAAGTTTTGAACTCAATCTAGGTCCTTCTGGTCCAATAACCTGATCATATTCATTCAGTTCAATATGTAAATTGCCACCAT
>NW_025838056.1:0-8112 GCF_002878395.1 Capsicum annuum | reverse complement strand
TACAGAGCATGCATATCTGATGCATGATTTCATGACTGAGTTGATACCTGTATGCATGGCTGAGAGTACTGATAAGCCGATTACACATATCTAATGCATGAATACATGATAAAACTAATTACATGACTGATATTTTTAATAACAGAGTTTTCTCACAAGGAGAATACATATCTGATGCATGAACACATTACTAATCTGATGCATGAACATATAATTGGATATGCAATGGTACTTAGTACCAAGTTTAAAAATGGAATCCTCAAAATGAGGATGATACTAAGTTGTAACTAAAATTTGGACATGAAAACTGAAAAGCTTAAGGAGAACTATTACCATGAGCTAGATCTGAGTTGGCGGGGAAGAGATGAGGATACTGGGTATGCATGTCTTCTTCTGCTTCTTAAGTAGCTCCCTCTATAGACTGATTTTACCAAAGAACTTTGACTAGAGGGATTTCTTTATTCCTCAGTCTACGAGTCTGATAGTAGGATTTTAACTAGAATCTCTTCATAAGAGAGGCTGTTCTAAACATCTAGCTCTAAATAGGGACTACAACTGCTGGGTCACCTATACACTTGTTGAGCAAAGAGACATGGAAGATTGGATGAACTAAGGCTATATTTAAAGGCATTTTGAGCTCATAAGCTACCTTGATGAAGAGACTGAGAATTTCGAAGGGACCGACATATCGAGGAATGAGCTTTACCTTCTTGCCAAATATCTTGACTCCCTTCATGGGAGAGATATTTAGATAGATATAGTCACCAATCTCAAACTCGAGATCTTTTCTACGCACATTTGCATAAGACCTCTGTCGGCTCTGAGCAGCCCGAAGTCTTTCTCTGATCAACTAGACTTTTTCTAAGGTATCGAATACTAAGTCTGGCCCTATAACTGAGGCCTCACTAACTTCAATCCAACCTATTAGGGATCTGTACCTCCTACCATAGAGAGCTTCGAATGGAGCCATCCGAATACTGGAATGATACTATTGTTGTAAGCAAACTCAATCAAAGGCAAGTGGTCATCCCAACTACTCTTAAAATCAATTGCACACGCCCTTAGCATATATTCTAGGGTCTGAATGGTCCTTTCTGCTTGACCATCTTTCTGAGGATAAAGGGCTGTGCTGAGATAAACTTGGGTACCAACACCCTTTTGAAATGCTTTCCAGAAATAAGAGGTAAACTGGGTACCTTTGTCTGAGACAATAGACAACGGAACACTGTGTAATCTGACCAACTCTCTGATATAGAGTTTGGCATAATCCTCAGCTGAATAAGAGGTATGAACTAGAAGGAAATGAGCTTGTTTGGTAATTCTTTCTACAATAACCCAAACTAAATCATGCTGATGACGAGTATGAGGAAAACCCATCACGAAGTCCATGTTCACTTCTTTCCACTTCTAAGTAGGAATACTGAACTCCTGTATGAACCCACTAGGCTTCTGATGCTCTATCCTAACCTGCTGATATATAGAGCACTTAGCCACAAACTCTACAATATCTCTCTTGATCCCACTCCACCAATAGATCTCCTACAAGTCATGGTACATCTTTGTGGCCCTCGAATAAATAGAGTAGCACGCACCATGCACTTTTACAAGAATTTGTTGCCTTAAGTCATCTACATTTGGAACACAGATATGACCCTGACAATATAATACACTATCTCCCCCTTGGGATAAAACCTCTTTTTTTTTATCCTTGACTAACTCCTTCAACTTGACTAGACTGGGATTTCAATCTTGCTTTTCTTTCACCTCAGAAACTAGAGATGATTTTGAACTACTCTGAACCCATATATCCCCTCTTCTGTATCGACTAAGCGAACACCTAGTCTAGCAAGCTGATGGACTTCCTAAACTAACTTTTTCTTACTATCCTCAATATGAGCAACACTACCCATAGACAGTCTACTTAGAGTGTCGGCCACTACGTTGGTCTTGGTTGGATGATAAAGGATACCCATGTCATAATCTTTTAAGAGCTCTAACGACCTTCTCTAATGAAGATTGAGATATTTCTAAGAAAAGATATATTGAAGGATCTTATGATCTGTGAACACATCTACATGAACACCGTATAGGTTATGCCTCCAAATTTTCAAGGCAAAGACTACAGCTGCTAACTCAAGATCATGAGTCGGATAATTCTTATCATGGGGTTTAACCTTTCTGGAGCCGTAGGCTATGACCTTACCATACTACATGAGGAAACAACTCAAACCTACTCTAGATGCATCACAGTAACTACAAAACCATCTGAACTATCTGGAAGAGCTAAGCTAGGGCTGAGGTAAGTCGAGTTTTCAACTCCTAAAAACTCTTCTCACAAGGATTTGACCACTGAAACTTGACTTTCTTCTGAGTTAATTTGGACATAAGAGATGCAATAGAAGAAAATCCTTCAACAAACCGTCTGTAATAGCCAGCCAAACCTATGAAATTCCTGATATCTAATGGAGAGACAGGGCAAGGCTAGTTTCTTACTACTTTGGTCTTTTGAGGATCTACTCTAATTACATCATCGGAAATGATATGACCAAGGAATTCTACTGACCTTAGCTAAAATTTTCACTTACTGAATTTAGCGAACAACTGATGATTTCTGAGAGTCTGAAGTATGATTCTGAGATGGTCTGCATACTCACACTCACTACGAAAATAGACCAAAATGTCATCTTTGAAGACTATAAAGAACATGTCTAAGTATTGCTTGAACACCCGGTTCATCAACTCCATGAAAGCTGCTGGGGCATTGGTAAGACCAAAGAACATAACTAAGAATTCAAAATGACCATACCGAGTATGAAAGACTTTCTTTAGAATGTCACATTCTCTGACTCTGAGCTGATGGTTGTCTAATCTAAGGTCTATCTTAGAGAAATAGCTGGCACCCCGAAGTTGGTAAAATAAGTCATCAATTATGGGAAGTGGATACTTGTTCTTGACCGTGAATTTATTGAGTTGGTGGTAGTCTATGCACATTATGAGAGAACCATTTTTTTTCACACGAATAAGACTGGTACACCCCACGAGGACACACTGGGTCTGATGAATCCCTTATCTAAGAGGTCCTTCAACTGTTCTTTTAGTTCTTTGAGTTCTGTTAGTACCATTGTGTATGGCAGAACATATATAGGCTGAGTATCTGGAAGAAGATCGATACCGAAGTCTATTTCCCTTTCGGGAGGAATTCCTGGAAGATCTTTGGGAAAGACATCCGAATATTTATTCATGATTGGGACTGATCAAGGCTGGGAGTTTCAGAACTAGTATTCTTAACTTAAACAAGATGATAGACACATCCCTTAGATATCATTTTTTATGCTCAAAGGTAGGAAATAAGCTGACCTCTGAAAGTGGATACACTACCCTTTCACTATAGGATGGGTTCATTTGGAAACTAAAACTGGACTATTCTGTGTTTGCAGTCAACTATGGCATAACAAGAATGAAGCCAATCTATGTCAAAAATGACATCAAAATCCGTCATCTCTAATTCGACTAAGTCTACTGAAGTGACTATCTAAAATATCATAATTGGGCAGTACCTGTATACCCTCCAGGCTATGATGGTTTTACCCACTAGGGTAGAAACTAGAAAGGGCTCTACTAGAATTTCAAGACTGATTCTAAAATCAATTGCTATATAAGGAGTAACAAAATACAAGGAAGCACCTGGATCTAGCAAAGCATAAATATGCACATGAAAGATCTATAATGTACCAGTAACCATACCAGAAGAATTTTCCTGATCTTGCCAGGACTGGGGATCATAAACTCGATTTGGGCACTGCCCAATAGTAGTGCTGGAAGTGGCACCCTGCTCATTTGGACGAATAGACTAAATTGAGGAACGGTTCTATTGACCCTGAGGACCTAGCTGAGAATAGTCTTTGACTTTGTGGCCTGGCTTGCCACATCCGAAACAAATACCACTGCCAGCTCTGCAAATACCCTGATGGTTCTTACCATAAGTCTGGCAAAGAGGATAGGCACAGGCACTGCTAACACTGCCCTGAGACTTAGAGCCTGGCGCCCTATCTTTATTACCATCCCTAAACTTAGGAGCCAGAGCACTAGCTAAAGAAAGAGCTGGAACTGATGACTTAGGACGAAACAAAGAATGGTTTCCTTTTTCTGATTTGGGCTGAGCAAAGTTGAGACTACCTATCCTTGCTTTCTTATTCTGCTTCTCCCTCATCTTAATATTTTGCTCCTCTATCTAATGAGCATGAGTCATACGCCTGGCTAAAGTCATGTCACTATTTAACATCGCAGACCTATACTCGTTGACCATACTATCATTCACCCCAAAAACAAACTTACTCATCTTGGCCCTATTGTCTACAACCACATGAGGGCATATTTGGATAATTTAGTAAATTTAAGAGAATACTCTTTCACCATCATATTGCCCTGCCTGAGTTTGATGAATTCTAACACCTTAGCCTCTCTTAGCTCTAGGGGAAAGAACCTCTCTAAAAATATGGTTACAAACTTCTCCCATTCTATAGGTACTGCATTAACCGACCTTTCTGACTTCTATTACTTGTACCAAGTGTGAGCAATATTCTGTAACTAATATCCAGCTAGCTCAGCACTCTCAATAGCTAACACCCCCATCAAGTCAGCAACCTTTTAAACCTAATCGATGAATTCCTGAGGGTCTTCATCTGACTTAGACTCCAGAAAGAATGGAGGATTCATTCAGGTGAAGTCTTAAATCTTGGATGCAGCTGAATTGGCCACTGGGTTACCAGAATAACAATTAGTCATTTATTTTGAGTGGCAATTAACTGAGCAAGAGTAGTAAATGCAGCTCTAAACTCTGCATGAGAAACATATTCGCCCAAAGGTTCTTCGGGCTGAGGGGTTGACTGATTCTCATTTCTTTTTTTAGGAGGCATGTTCTGTAAAAGAAAGAGAGATGGATTAGACTGAGAGATTGACTTGAGTTTATGCTCACTGGAATAACATGAATACTAAAAGATGAGAAACTGTTCCTAAAACATCTTATAGCCTCTTGTACATAAATGTGGCGCACAACACACCCATGCACAAGACTCTATTAGATGTGGCTTTTGATCTTCCTAGGACAGTATTGAACCTAGCTCTGATACTAAGTTTGTAACACCCCGAATATGGTACCCAAAATGCTACACGATGCTCATAACCCCGATGGACCACAAGCTAACCCATGATTGATATCTGTACCTGTATACTGCATGATATACTATATAAATGCAGAAACATGAATTGAAAGGCCATAAGGGTCAAATCTATAATATAACTGATAAATTATAATATATGAATGGGGTATAAATACCCAAAATAAAAATATCGAAACATACTATAGTCTGAAAAGCCACTAAAACATGATTGTCAGAATAAGGAGTTGATAGGACATGTCCCTAACTAACTTTGACTGTTAAAATAACCAAGTACTAAAATAATAAAATGACTAATAATGTCATCCTCGGAGGATGAGGACTCACTGATGACTGACTATTGATATCTGGAATCTATTGATGCTTTGGAGCTCGTATCTCTGAACCTATGGTACAAGACACCATAGCTCAAATGCGTCAGTACTTTGAATATACTAGCATGCATGTGAGGTAGGATGAATGTATGGAGTTCATATGCATGAACAATACTAGATAACTGACTAATATGAACGTGAGAATACATGCATGAATACATAGTAACTATATCTGAGATTATGATAACATGAATTTATTAATAACTAACATGACTGATAACTAGTTCTGATGACTGAAATAATTGATAACATGAGCGACTGTATCTGACAGTCCTGAATCTTATGGAACTAGATAAGTTTTTTACTGTTCTGAGTTGACTGTATATGACAGTCCTAAATTTTGTAGAACTATCTGAGTTCTATTATTGAGACTGAATGACTATATCTAACAGTCCTGATTCTATAACTTAAACTATGGGAAGTATTTATCTAATTGACTTGCCCCTAATATGCCATTATGGCTGAGTTGGCATCTAATCTATAACCACAATTAGAAGAGTGTCAATATCGTGTCACTAGTAAGGACAATCTGTGAGTAACCCTCATATAGCAGGTAACTCTAGTGAGAATGGTGGAACCCTCATATAACAGGTTAATCCACCTCATCTACCCTCATATAGCAGGCTATGATGTCTCAACCTATGCTGGCTATATAGTTCTGGAATGCAAGGATTACTTCTAAGAATCACGCCCTCACATAACAGGTTAGTTCCCATCCTTGAGTTCACTCAGTGCTAATTCCTACTCCCATATGAATAGACACTGAGCATGATTAATTGAATTGGACTAGACTGAATTCATGGAGTTCTGTTAGCTGATGAAATACTATTTAGATTACTGAATTACTGAGCTTTCTTGAGTCACATAACTGATTGGATTTTATGGACCATGGATTAACTGATGATATCGTGAAAACATGACACTAAAATCTAGGCACACAACTATATTTTTTGGGTACAAGTTCCCCCAAGACTCGATGGAAGGAAACTGACAAGGCATGACATTCTTGAATACATGACCAACAACAACAATCCATAATACAATAATTGGAGATATTTCATGGGCATTTAATTATCATAGCTTGATACGTGAATAAGATGACATGTATACATAGCATAATTTCATAAGGCTAACTCATGAGAAATCCAACAACAATTTCAATACATAAGAATAACATGGAAGTCATTTTGGATCACAATTTATCTATAGTGCATAATTTCTATCCTCCTAGGTATTTTATCAAACACCTTACATGCACAACTTAAGGCATAGGTGAAATATTCAAATTTCACAAATCATAAACCACCAAATTCATGGATTTCTATTTATATGCTAATGTAGTTTTCATAATTTCACATAAGGATCCCAACATGGGAATCAAACAACAACCATCACATAACTTGAGCAACCCACAACATAATAATCATGATTCATAATTTAAAATAGGGTTATTGAGCTTTATGGATAAAAGGAATCCATAAATCAACACATTACATACCTTATTTCTTGGTTTAATGAAGATTGATGAAGAGACATTCTTGAAATTGAATTCCAAATTGAAACCCTAGCTTGTTCTTGTGAGAAAATTGAGAGAAACTAGTATATTTTAGGTGAATAATGGCTAAATCACGTATTATTGGGTTTAAATAGGGATGGGAAATTGACCCTTTTAACCCTAGATGCATCTTTTAATTTTAGTGAAATTTTCCTGAATTGGACCCCTGGAGCGACGCGGCGCTTTCACATCGTGTCACTGGAATTTGATAACTAGGAAATTGATGGATGGCATGACACAGATCCATTGTGTTTCCACTTCTTTTGTG
Organism: Capsicum annuum; assembly: GCF_002878395.1. Classification (NCBI taxonomy): domain Eukaryota; kingdom Viridiplantae; phylum Streptophyta; class Magnoliopsida; order Solanales; family Solanaceae; genus Capsicum; species Capsicum annuum. The sequence continues at coordinate 738 of NW_025838056.1, read as the reverse complement.
ACCTGGAAGTTTGGTGCGACTCTGAGGAATCGTACTAAGACACTGAAAAAAGGACAATTGCCATTTTAACTTGTGGCGCGGCACGCCACTGACCAATTTGGCACTATTTTACGATAGGAACTTGAAATAGTCATAACATAGATTGAACTCATGGTTATGCTATCAGTTAAATCATAGACTAAATTACCATGTGGGCTTTGGATTATGTTGTCACTCATATTATGTTAAAGCCTAGTGATTATACTAATGTTTGTTCTAAAAATCTTCTTGTGCTAATAATGTGAATCATGCTAATAAAGTGGGGCTCTATAAGGTATCAACCACGGCTTTGTGTTTGACCATGCTCGTGATCTTGTTAAGCCCGGTAATGCATTGAGTGTCCCTACCATATAAATGTACTTTTTTATGCACCTATTAATATATTGTGTTGATAATGAATGATGAGGTACGATGGTATGTATTTTCTTACTTTTTTTTCACCCTATCCCTCGAGGGGCTTGCATTTATTATTCATTGGATTGCTTATATATGTATTAATGTTAGGATGATGCGTGGTAAGTCCGGAGGATATATTGATGTTATGATAATGCCCGGTATGTTTAGAGGATAATTTATGTTATGATGATACCTAGTAAATCCAATGAATATATTGATATTATTATGATGCCCCATAACTCTGGAGGATATATTTATGTTATGATGATGCCCGGTATGTTCGAAGGATATATTGATGTTATG
>NW_025838055.1:0-5909 GCF_002878395.1 Capsicum annuum | reverse complement strand
TATGGGTTTAGAATAGTTAAGAATCTTCTTTGGTTGCCAAAGTAAAATAAAAGCAATATAGGGATTCCAGTCTAGTTAAGTTGAAGGAATTTGTTAGAGACCAGAAGGTAGAGGTTTTCTCCCAAGGGGGAGATGGTGTATTGTGATGACAAGGTAGACTGTGTGTATTGGGTGTAGATAGTTTGAAATAGTGAATCCTTGTAGAAGTGCATGGTGCACGCCATTATATTCATCTAGAAGCCACTAAGATGTATCATAATTTATGGAAAATCTATTAGTGAAGTAGTATGAAGAGGGATATTACAAAGTTCATAGCTAAGTGTCCTAATTATCAACAGTTTAAGATAGAGCACCAGAGGCCTAGTGGCATAATACTAGAGTTCAGCATTCCTACTTGGATGTGGTAAAAGGTAAACATGGTCTTTATGACAAGGTTGACCCATTAGAATTATCAGCATAATTTGATATGGATTATTGTAGACAGGATGACTAAATCAGCCTATTTTTTGCTAGTCTGTACTTCTTATACAGACGAGTACTATGCCAACCTCTATGTTAGAAAGTTAGTTAGATTGTATGGAGTCCTGTTTTCTATTATATTAGATAGAGGTACTCAGTTTATCTCACTTTTAGAAAGCTTTTTAGGAGGGTCTTGGTACCCAAGTTTGTCCCAGTACAGCCTTTCACCCTCAGATAGATAGTCAGGAAGAGAGGACCATTCAGACCCTAGAGGACATATTAAGAGCATGTGTTATCAAATTTAAGGGTTGTAGATATGATCACTTGCCTTTGATTGAGTTTAACCACAATAACAATTATCATTCTAGTATTTAGATGGCTCTATTTGAGGCTCTTTATTAGAGGTCGTGTACGTCTCCTATTGGTTTGTTTAATGTAGGTGAAGTTGTGTTGATAGGGTCAGATTCAGTATTTGATTCGATGGAGAAATTTTAGTTAATCAGAGAGAGGATAAAGATAAATCAAAGTCGACATAAATCCTATGCAGATGTGAGAAGGAGAGATCTTGAGTTTGAGGTTGGTGACTTAGTCTATTCGAAAATCTCTCCTACGAAGGGAGTGAAGAGGTTTGGCAAGAAGGGGAAGCTCAGTCACTAATATGTTGGCCCTTATAGGATCTTAAGCTGCTTTGGAAATGTAGCTTATGAACTTGAGTTGCCTGCAGATTTAGCATTAGTGCATCCAGTGTTCCATGTCTCTTTGTTATAGAAGTGTATTAGCAACCCAGCTGTAGTAGTCCCTCTAGAAAGTACGAGTGTTTAGGACAACCTTTCTTATGAAGAAATCCCAGTTGAAATTCTTTTTCATAAGATTCGTAGACTGAGGAACAAAGAAGTTCCCTTGCTCAAAGTTATTTGGCAAAATCAATCCGTTAAGGGAGCCATTTGGAAAGTAGAAGCAGACGTGTGTACTAAGTACCCTTATCTTTTCTCCGAAAACTCAGACTCATCTTAAGGTAACAGTTTTCTATAGATTATGTCTTTTCCATTCTCAGTTCCAGCTATATAATCATCTTACTGTCATTGTATGCATTCACGAATTAGTTCAGTTATGTATCATGTTTCAGACTCAGTCATGTAGCCATGTTTTCAGTTATGGATATTCAGTATGTGAATTTAATTCCCTCGGTATCTCAGCTTAATTAGTCTTATTCGAGGATGAATGTTCCTAAGAGAGAGATATTTACATATTTACATTGAGTTATCTTCATGTAGTTTTATGAATTTTGATTATACGTGATGTTTACAAGTGTTTGTTGTTGAAAATAGCCCTTACACGTTTAAATGAAGAAAAATCCATGTTAGATCCCCTAATTTATGGTTTTAGTGTTATAATTATGTTATTCTCACATGTTTCAATCATTCCCCTACTTAAGTTCATGAATTTCAAGTGTTTTATGAAATGCCTAAGGGATGAGTTTTGAACAATGATCCCCTATTTGTTCTTTAAGGCGTTCATGTGTCCATATTGTTAATTTTATTCAATGTTTGGGTTATGAATACTTGATTGTTAATTTCATTCAGTGTTAGGGGTTATGAATGCCTGAAAATTAGTTGTTTACATAGTTAACAGTGTTTTCAGAATTGTTTTCAGATATGTATGAGCATTATTCATTCAGTCAGTTATCATAATCAGTTAAACGTAGATTAGTTCAATAATTTAAGTCAGTTTAGTTGGGAGTAGGATTTAGCATCGAGCGAACCCAGGGATCGGGGCTCACCTTCCAGTAGAGGGTGTGACTCTTAGTAGTAATTCTTGTATTCCAAAACTATATAGCCAGCGTAGGTTTGAGATGTTAACCTGCCAGTTGAGGGTTGACACATATCTCACCAAGGAACCTGTAAGTAGAGGGTGACTCTTTAGTCTTTCAAAACTTCACATTAGTGGATCTACACAGCCAGTGTTAGTACCCATGGAACAGTACTGACATCCATCCAACTGGGGTCACAAGTTGGACCCCAATTAGCTCAGATTAGGGCATGTCGATTAGATGAAACCTCCAATAGTCTCAGTTCAATATTCAGTGTAGAATTTAGTTTTAGGGTTTTTTGACCATAGCATATAGTTATCAGTTATTCAGTTATCAATATTTCAATTTACTGATTATTTTAGAATCATATTCTAAGCTTGGTCATGTATTCACATATTTCATAGTCTTCATACATCTATATTCAGTTATCTCATGCTACTCATTCAGTCAGTTATTATTCATGCATATGAACCCATGCATATCATCCTAACCTCATCTCTTATACCAGTACATTCAAAGTACTGATCACATACTCTTTTCTTATGGTATGATATTTAATATCATAGGTTTAGACACTCAGGCCCCCGAAGACGCATAGACAATTCAACTTATCAGCAGCAGTAGTCGTGGCGATTCCGCATCTATCTAGGAAATGGTGGTTATTTTAAGTTTACTTCAGTATTTTAGTGTTTTTTTGGTTGTCAGTTGGAGTTAGTTCGAGCCTGTCCCATTAACTCTTATTATTTAGTTTTAGAGACTTTCAGACATTTAAAACAGTCAGTGGATTGGTTAATCTTTTCGGTCAGATTTCAGTATGTTCGTTTATATTTTGGACTTATGAATTTTGTTGTATTAATTTTTGTAGTTAAAACCTTTGGCAATATTCAATTATTTCTACACATGTGTATTTTATTACTATATTATTCAGTGCTCACAGAAGGTACCAGTTCATGGGTTAGCTTGTGGTCTTTCAGGATCGTAAGCACCATTGTCGAGACTAGGGGGTAGCCTTGGGTCATGACATATAGCTTTATCGTTATAACTACCAATGGGCCATATAGTTTAGCTCCCCCTGCTGAAAGGGCCCCAGTACGTGTAGTAGTATGACCAGGAAATATCCTATGGGATACTAGTACATCCCTTCATTATAAAATGTGACACTCGCATGTGGTCATCGAAGACCCCTCATATCGGCAAATATGATTTTCTAGTTTTTGTCCCCACAGGACCACTACCTTCCATGGCTTAGACACACTCTCTTCCATTAATGACCAATTAAAACCATGTCCAAACAAGCAATTTACCATTATTAACCAAGTCCAATATTAGTGGTATCGTCATACCACCCCATTATTTGCAAGTAATATCCATATCCAAACCATTTAGGTTAGGGTACCTTAGGTTCCCTTCTTTTTACCATATTAAATATGCTTGGGAGAATTCCATGTTCTGCAAAAGCATAACCATTTATCCTTTAGCCTTGAACCATTTAAACCATGCATAAATCTTTTATTCACTTTAAAACATGCAAGAGTTCCATTAAAAGAAGTCAATGCAAACATATTTTTATAAGAATTTTATCAAACACCTTGGGGCATAATATAACCAATACCAATTCCAAATGCCATTAAACCATTACCATGTAATCCAATTGTCCAAATACACCATTAATGCATAATAAAGCAAAATTAAAACCATAGGAAATCATAATCAAGCATTTAATATATCAAAAACCCCAAATAATAGTTGAAAACCATAATCATGAAATAGTGAAGCCATGAAATCAATCATATAAACTATGCCTTTAGTTTAAATTACAATGAGGAAATAGAATCATTCCTTATACCAAAGAATTTACAGAAAGAAATCATCAAAGCAATCCCCAAAGCAATCCGCAAGATGAAACCCTAGCCTTCTTTCACCAAAAGCTCTTGAGATAATTATGAGATGTTTTGGAATAGTTTCTAAGTGTTAATGATTAAAATAATATGGTAAATAACATCCTAATGTATTAGAAGTTGTGGATCCTAATTAGGGTAAGTAGGGAAATATCCAAAATACCCCCACTTAAATCTCTCAAAAACCTGTCATGGGGATACGACTGACCCATATGAGTCATACCCTCCTATATGATTGGTATCCACCACTCGAATAGAAATCTCAACTCATGGATCAAACACTATCCATTATACGACTTATCCAACTAAGTTGTAACCACATCATATGATTCGTATCCATAACCAGCATCCCTGGCAGAATAAAATACCTGGAGGATCAAATACTGCCCACCATACAAGTCCTCGATACGACTTATATCAAACCCTTATGACTTCTACTCCTAAGTTGTACCCATTCCAGTGACCAAAACCATCCCACCAACTAACACTTGTATACGATATGACCTTACCACCTATACCCCAATATACGACTCATACCCATGAGTCGTATTGGGTCTGGAGAACTAATTTCTAGGAAATTTTCTAAGGGTTGAAACCCAGGATGTTTCACATCAACACCCATAGACAACTCCTACCCTTCGTACCATTGGTACGCTACATCTTTCAATTGGTAGAAAGCAAATTCAACGGCCTCAATCTCTATAGCATGCATGATTTGGAAGATCTTCTCCATTTTATCAATGAAACCTTAAGGGTCTTCCTCAACATTCGTACCAAAGAACATAGGAGGGCTTAACCTCATAAATTGGAAAATTTTTATGGCCTCAGAAGGAACAGCAGTCGGAGCACTATGCTCTGCTTGAGAGGCTACTAGTTGAGTCAAGAGGTTTATAAAGCAATGAAACTCTATATTAGTAGAATCCCTTTGAGGTGACTGAGGATGAATTCCACTCTCATAAGCAAGGTTAGTAGGTGGAATCCCACGAGGATGGCCAAATATCGCAGCCCTAGCCCAAGTCTGAACTCCAGAAGTTACAAGAGCTTCATCCATATCATCCATAGGACCCTCAGTAGTGTTTGCCTCAGTCTCAGATTTCCTTTGAAGTATGTTCTTAAAGATAGCAAACGGAATTAGAGGAATTCAAGACATTAGACTTTATATCTTAAGATTGAAACACAAGAAAGGGAAACATTTCCTAAAATATCTCAAAGCTTTTGTTTTGTAAGTGTGGCGCGCTTCACACCCATAAAAGAGACTCTCCTTGACATGGAATTGTGAACACCCAAGTGACCATGAACCTAGGCTCTGATACCAACTTAACATGACACGAAACTGATCCATGTTGTATGGGCACCTTAAGCACACATGTACTAGAGGTCGCCCCGTAACCCAACCTATTTATCAACATCACAAGGGTTGAATAAGATCCAACCATATAATATGATCGCGAAAATATTAAGAGTCATATCTTAATCAAGTATAAACGTTTCATGATATTCAACACCTAGCCGAATATGACCAAGTTCACAATTGTTCACAATACCTCTGTAAAAATCCAAAGTCAATAAATGTATATATCGAGACAAGCCCCCGACTATAGCCAAACCAAGTCTAAATCTAAGGACTAAGAGATGAATGTCTTTCGATTGTAAGGAAGCTCACCTTTTCAAGTCACTACACGAACCGCCTGATTTTCTAATCATTGCACAGAAAAAAGAAGAAGATTCTCTGGGCCTTATAT
>NW_025838054.1:0-1084 GCF_002878395.1 Capsicum annuum | reverse complement strand
GCATGTCACAATTTTGTTTCTTGATTAAGGATCTTCTTTGAGTGATCCATGCTTTCTGAGTAGATATAATTGCCAATAATTTGTCCCTTGGGGTTGGGGTGGTGTGTGTGTGCGTGTGTGTGTGTGTGGATTTAACGATAAAGAGAGCTATAATCATAATTGTATTTTTTTAACTACTGTAGAATGTAGTTTTGTGCTTTATTTTAATCAAGGATTCCAAAAAGTGTAGGAACATTTTGTTGGGGTTTTCCAATTTCTCTACTGTATCCTTCGATGGTGTGGTCCTTGGTTTTTTCCCCCTTGTCTTGATGTGTTACTGTTACTCAATTTGCAGATCTTCAAGAGATCCATCACAGGGACAGGGGCGGAGGGCTATTGATGTGAAGAACGAGCCTATGCGAATTACTCCTACTCTTCCTCCCCCACCTTCATCAAGGAGACCAGTTTTTACAGAAGGGAAAATGGTTGATTATCTCAGTGGTGACAGGTTTGAATCTGAAAGATCATTGGGAACAGAAGGATCCTCATCTATTGCTGCTTCAACTAATTCAAACAGTGCGAACTCCATCCCGCATTCAAGTCCCAAGTCATCTTTATCTGCACCCCCTCCGGATGATTTGCTAAATCCAACTGCTGATGATGACTTCCTGAACCCCACTGCATCTATGTTTACTGGAAAAAGTAACCACAACGAATCTGATAAAAAAGCCAAATCTGCCGATCACTTGCCTCCAGTACCTTGGGATGCTCCTCCTGCCACACTTCCTCCACCACCAGCAAGATATGATCAGAGACAACAGTACTTTGAGAAACATGTTTCTGGTGGTTCTCCTCCCCAAAGAACTGGTTCGAGTTCTTATGATGGCTTAGTTGGACAAACAAAGAATCTCTCGATTAATTCTTCTTCACCATCCAAACCAGAGAAACCTGAGGATGCACTCTTCAAAGATCTTGTTGATTTTGCAAAAGCCAAGTCTTCGCCATCTTCAAACCAATCTAATAGATCATTTTAAGTGACTTAAATGAATATGAATAATTTGTGGTGGTGTATATCAACTTTGACATCTAGTAGCAATAAATACTA
>NW_025838053.1:0-1342 GCF_002878395.1 Capsicum annuum | reverse complement strand
AAGCCTCTCCTATAAAGAGATTCCAATCAAAATCTTAGACTATCAGAATCGTAGATTGAGGACCAAAGAAGTCCCTCTAGTTAAAGTCCTTTGGAAAAATCAGTGTCGTGAGGGAGCTACTTGGGGAACAAAAGCAGATATGCTTACCAAGTATCCTCACCTCTTCCCCGTTAATTCAGATCAAGCTCAAGGTAACAGTCCTCTTTAAGCTTATAAAGTTCATATTTAGTATTCAGTTTTATGCTCATGTTCCCATTATAAACTTGGTACATATTACCATTGCATACTCAGTTATGCATTCATGAATCAGTTACACGTGCATCAGATATGCATGTCCAGTATGATGTAGCCAATTTATTAGTCATGTCAGTCATTAGATTATTTTTTAGTCATTCATGTCCATTTTATGTTCTTTTTATCTTTAATCCCCTCTCAGTTAATTTTCATTCGAGGATGAATATTTCCAAGGGGGAGATATTGTAATACCCCATATGTTTCTAAGCTAGGAAATAAATCAGTTCTCTTATGTATGAAACCTCATATCCTGTGATTTATATTTGAGTACATGATTTACAATGAATATCCTAGCGATAAGATATCTTATGATGTGTTAATCATGCTTATGTGAGTCACTCAGAGTAAGGCAAGCTAATAGCTTTTGAATCCACCAAGTTTTAGTGTGTGATTCTGCAATAGTGACCTTTAAATAAGGATAACTTGATTTATATGTGATATTTTGGCAGATTTAGACCAATTAAATTGTACAGAATCTAATTATCTTTCCAACTATTCAAATTTTATAAAAATCCGACACCCGAGCAAGAAGTTATGGCCCTGCAAAGTAGGAGTGCGATGCATAAACAATCGCACATGGCTACTGGAACAAATGTGCGACAGGTTGTGCAAAGCACACCCTCAATTTTACAATAGCATGTGCGACATATACCTTAGCTTATGCGATAGGATGTGTGGCACATACCTTGGCATGTGCAATGAGGTGTGTGACGCACACTTATGATTTCATCCACGAAAAACACTTATTTTTTGAGTCATTTTGAGGATAATTAAATCTTTTAACACTCCTTATGCATCCTAATACTTAAACTTACAAAATTTATAGCTTATAATCACATTACAACCCTATTAACATCTTAAGTTCATTATCCAAGAGCACAAGAAGGAGAAAAACTACTAGGGTTGCATAATCAAGCTTGAAGGTCCAATCTTTCAACAATTTTATCGCCATTAAGGTATGCGTAGTATTCATCCACGGATTCCTTTTGTTCGTGGAGTTCAAGAATCAATCTTTGATAACAAAATCATGAATGTTTTGTGGTGATAT
>NW_025838052.1:0-3925 GCF_002878395.1 Capsicum annuum | reverse complement strand
AAAAAATTAATTATTCTCCTGGAGCTATCAATCAATTATATAATCTCCAAACACAAGTTGATTATAGTATAAAACTAGCATTCATTGATAATTCCAACTTGAATAAAATAGAAAGAATTCTCTATCTATTTGGAGCTAGTTGGGGCTGTGACAGAGATGGAAACAAGATAAGTTTGTTGAGGAAAAATATTATGTACAAGGAAAGACCTCTCCTCTATTTTCTTAGTTGCAGGATAATTCCAAACTCCCACATCAATGAAATATACTCAAACAGGTTGGCACTGCTATACATTATCTATTTAGGTATGTCCGTAAATGTTGGTAAGTTTATCAATTATCATATCAAGATGTGTAGGTTTGATCATATTGTGGGTACTCTGTGGTTTCCATCAACCATAACTAGATTGATTGTGGATGCTGGAGTGATTATGAACTCTGGAGCTATGAGTCCATCCAACAAAATTTTGGACAAAAAAATATGGGCAAGGCTTGTAAAAGCTCATGGCCTAAAAAGAAAAGAAGGAGAAGAGAAAATCTACTTGAAAATAGGAGAAGGCAATGAACTACTTCTCCGATTTCTCTTACTCCTCCTACTTCTCCCACATTGAAAAATGTAATAGAGATTTTGGAGGAAAAATATAATGAAATAGAATCTAGCTCTACAAAAACAAAGGAACAAGTGACTGCATAACTAAAGGGAGTAGAAGATAAGTTTTTAAACAAGTTAGATAGAATAGAAAACATCCTTTTGTAGGGGTTGATATACAAAAGTCATATGATTTGGGGGCTTGAAAAATTCACACAAAGAATGGTTGCACAATGGAATTACAATTAGTCAATATTCTTTCCATAATTTGATTTTGTAGACCCATCGAATTGTTCAATACTAAGATGGTACTCATTGAAAGAATTGATTCAAATGGAGCTTATGAAAGAGCAACGATGCCTGCCGTCAAACTTTGACAACTCTTGATTTGGTCGGATATTGACAATTCTTGGTTAGGTTCATTTAAATTTGATAACTTTGATCACAATGAACACAAGGTATCCAATTTCTTATATTTAAATAATGTCTTTACAAGATCATCTCCCTTGACCACACCAACCTAAGGAAAAATAACAATTAGGGAACCAAATTTAGAAATGCAATGAGAGAAAAGGCCAAGAGAAAAGGAAGGAAAAAGAAAGAATAGAATAGAAGAAGAAGAAGAAGACTCTTTCGATAATGACAATAAAGCATCAATTCAAATGTTTGAGGTACGCCAATCGAGTATACTGCACCCAAGAGAACAAGAGGAGAATTTTGTTGATAATACTCAAGATGGAGGGGGATTTTCGGGAGGGTCCAACTTCATATGCGGTTGTATTTTTTTCGGAGGATGAAATATTTAAGTTAGGGGAGAAAGTTATTTCATTATATACTAACGTATATCTGGTTGGTAGCTTTCATTACTGTTTTTCTTTGTTGATAGTCTAAAGATGGTTGAAAGTTACCTCTTTTTGTTAAGAATTAGAAGAAGCTCTTAGTTACCTCTTTTGAACTAGTATCCGAAGAAACTTCTAGTGTAGAATTTTTTCCTAGTGACCTTTTACTGGAAAAATAAAAAAGTTTCTTGATGAGCATTTTCTGGAAAAAAAAACTCAATGTAAAATATTTTCTTATTAAATATCTAGATTCTTTATTTATGAATATTAAGAAACTTGTTCACAGGTAAAGTTAAGTGTTATTGAATCTGTTTTAAAATATTTTTATTAAATATCAAGATACTTTATTTACCAATATTAAGAAACTTGTTCATAGGTAAAGTTAAGTGTTATTGAATCTTTTTTTTTTCTTTGGACTTATTTATTCTCATTCACTTGCATCTGATTTGTTAACATTTGAGAAGGAAGACTCAGAGCATAACTAAGAAGGCAAAAACAACTAAAGAATATAGTTGTTTTTCATTGTTAGAAAGCTACGATTAGGATGCTATCAATTTAATACTATGTTGTTGGAAACATCCTCTCTATCCTATAAAGGTAGGGATATGGTTTGCTTTTGTACATCCTACTTTTCTCAGATCCCACTTAGGAGATTACACTAGGTACGTCATCGTTATTTATTTACTACTATTGCAAATATCTTACAGTTGACTATGTTTTTGACTTGGAAGTTACTCAAGTTGTTGATAAGAAAAGAGATGGTGAGAATGTACTTTTTTTGATTATTTTTTTATCTTCGCTCGCATAATCGATTGTATAGTGTTATATGAAAAAACACAAAGGAATGATGCATACATGACTATAGACAAAAGTATAAAAAGCTAGTATATAGAAGCTTCAATCTTCACTTGGATATCTATCAACGTGTGGCATTTTTTGAGAAAAAATTCTTCTACATATTATCTTACAAATAGATTTTTTATGTAATTAGTTTGACTAACTACCGATTAGTTCTTGCTCTCACCTGAAGCAACTGCAATAGTTCAACTTGTTGGGTTATGGGTTTTTTCCCCTTCTTATGTGATGAATAAAGCCTAACTTGGACCAACCTACTCGTAGGCCCATTACTACAAAAAATATATATAGATATTTTTAGGTCTTATTTCACTATCACAAAAAGATTTTTCAGTAGCCATAGAGAGAAAAATAATAGTGGAGTTTTGCCCAAAAATTTCAGCCACAACTGTTAACTTCAAATTTTGATTTCCACTTCGTTTTATGTTCGATTGAGCTGATTTCTGGATATATTGTTCCTCTCATCTCAATATTTGATTAGAAACTTATGGAGGTATATTTGGTGGCCTATATCTCCTATTTTCCATTTTCAAACAACAACTGTATTTTTGATGTTTTTGCTCTTTTTTATTCTCTAGTTTTGGTGTTATCTTGTTGTGTTGTTGCTCGTTGTTTGACACTTGTTTGGTGAACATTTTGGAGAACAATACTGTAACTCTTGGTGATTACAGTGGAGGTTTTATTCCCAGGGTTTTTCCCTCTTCACACCAAAGGATTTTCCACCTAAATTTGGTGTCTTGTTATTCTTGACTTACCGTTTTTGTGTGGTTTATTTATTTGTTTCCATATTACTTTGTTTAGCTTGGGTTTGCTTGTCTCCTTTTTGTTCAAATTTGAAGATAAAGTTAGACTTGGGTATTCTTCTGATGCTACCCTGTCGGGCATTTTGATTATGCCCCTGCGTTTCCCAACAAAGTGGTATCAGAGAGTTGGTTGTTGTTGATTGATGATTTGAATAAGGGAGGAAAATATGATTAAAATGGTATGTTTGAATGTTAGTAATTATCATATTTAGAAAGGCAAGATGAAAGATCTTCTCTTTGTCAAGAAAATACATTTACCTGTGTTTGCGTCTACAAAACCTCAATCCCTGATAGATGAGGATTAGGAATTTGAACACCTTTATAGATATATTAGACAATGAGTTGAAGATAATGTTAGAAACCATAATATGAATGAGACATATGGAAGAAGTTTGTGGGACAAGCTCGAGACACTTTGTGTCATGACCCAAGTCGAGGCCCTAGGTGCGATAGGAATCCCGAATCATGAAGGCCTAAGAAACCCCTTAGCATACTATCATAAGCATAATCCATACATAAAACAAAGTGAGGAAGCTATAATAGTGTTCAAAAAAAACTTATAATCCAAAATGTGATGGATATGAAACTATACCGCAGAACCTGAAATATAGGGGGTTAATACTCGAAAGTACTAGTATGTAGAACAATTCAAAAAAATAACATACAGTTTACACAACCTAGGTAAGAACATTTCATAAAACAATTTAACATAAGGAAAATAAAAACACATGGGCATAATTTGATAAACTTCAAAACATTTTCTTGTAATCATGACTCAACTCTTTCTTATATTTCTGAGCTATATGGTACACCTACATTTCTACGATCCCATGGGCTATATG
>NW_025838051.1:0-3940 GCF_002878395.1 Capsicum annuum | reverse complement strand
ATATTTTATTGAAGATTCTAGAACTGATTGTTGAGATTTTTGTAAATGAACTCTAAATCTATTTATGAATAATACAAGAATTATTCCTTCTTCATTTATGGAATTTTGTGGCTAAGTTCTTATAATTAGGGTTATGTGGTGCTTAATGTGAAAAACATCTATGGTTTGTGAATCAAATTGAGTTCCATGAATAACTGATATTGTATAAACCTTTCTTCATGTAAATCACTTTTCTTTGTTGCAAACTTGAGAGGTGAGCCCAAAAACATCCCTTGTCTGAAGGAAAGTGATTGTTGGGAAAACTCAAGTGTTTACATGAATTCAGAGGGATTTAACCTTTGGATTAATGGCAAATTCCTTAATTAGCTTACATGGGTAAATGGTTGAAAGAATAATGGATCCTTTGAGTTTGAGAGAATTAGAGGATAATCTATCCACTTAGGTTGAGAAACTAAGAGATAAAGAATAGGATTCAACCCTTCTTGCAATTGAATTTGTTAATTGGAACTCTTAAATGATTTACAACCCTAGTTGTGCTAGCATTTTGGTAAACATAGCCCTGGTTCATTTAACTCATTAAATTACTAATTGCAAAGAGAATCATTCATTGGAATACTCTTATTATAATTAATTACTTTATAAGTTTCAAATAAAAAACCCCCCATATTCAAGAACCTATGATAAACAGTCCAGTAACGATTACAATACTTAGTGAGCACAGTATTCCCTGTGGGATTCGACACCCAACCTAGTTGGGTTCTATATTTGGCCGCCACCGCTTACACTTTCTTACGACTGTTCTAATTTGAGCGTATCGCTCGGTGCCTTGGTGACATGGTGGCGCGGTGCCTTGGGGCCATGGGGCCATGGTGCCATGGTGCCATGGTGCCTTGGTTCCTTGGTGCCATGGTACCTTGCTGCCATAGTATACGATACCATGGCGCAATAGCATCATGGTGCCTTTGTGCTGTGGTGCCTTGGTACATGGTGTCATGGCTCCTTGTGACCATTGATTCCTATGGTGGTTTGAGGCATTGGTGCAAGGTGCCTTGTGGGTGAAGGTACCAATACATGGATAGCTAATTTGACAAAGATGACTTTCACTTAATTAAATAAAGATGTTGTACGAGTTTGAAACTTCATTGGCATTGCAGACCAACTCGAATAAAATAAAGGAATAGCGGATTTGATCAATCAGATCAATGCCTTAAAGGATGAACTAGTTTTTTTACGTAACCAGTATGATGAACGTTCTATAGAATTTCTGAGTTTACACAATTCTTTGATGTCACTGGTGCAGGACAAAGGCAAGGTGATGGCAGTTTTGCCGACAGAAGTGATTGTTCTTTGACGTGTTGTGGTTGCATCTGGGCAGTTCAATGAAAGCAATTCTAAAGTTAAAATTTCTGAGCCTAAATCTTTTGGTTATGCTAGAAGTGACAAGGAATTAGAAAATTTCCTTTACGATATAGAGCAATATTTCTGTTTTGACTGAGTTGCTGACAGGGATAAGATGAACATAACCACGATGTACTTAATGGGTGATGCAAAATTGTGGTGGATGACTCAAAATATGGATGATAAAAGTGCTGGATGTCCTAAAATTGATACTTGGGAAAAGTTGAAGAAGGAAATGAGGGACCAATTTCTTCATAGGAATGCCTTATGGATTGCTAAAAACAAGTAGAAAAGATTAAGGCAACATGGAACAATTCATAAATATATCAAGGAATTTACTTCATTGACCTTGGACAGCTAGAACATATCCAGTGAAGAAAAGTTGTATAACTTCATGTTAGAGATGAAGGCTTGGTCCCAAAACCAAATACGGAGGCAAAATATGAAAGACTTGCGTAGTGCAATTTTTGCCGCTGACTCGTTGTTGGATTTTCACTTAACTCGTTTTGATTCTGACATTCCCACATCTTCAAAGTTAAAAAAAAGGATGAGAAGAAAGGGAAAAGGAATAAGGATGGATTAAATAGTAAAGGTAAAAAGGCCAAGGGCCCAATAAATGCTGGAAACATAAAGAACAAAGGGAAAGATAGTAGTACGAAGGGTTGTTTGACTTGTGGTGGACCACATCTGGCCAAGAGTTGTCCCAATCATGAAAGAGTTAATGTTGTGCTTGCTAGAAATATGAATAAAGGAGGGGGTGATGAAGTTGTTATTGCGTTAGAAAATCTTTTGGGTTTTTCACTTAATCTAATTAGTTTGCTGAATGTTGTGGGTGAATCTCAAAGTAATTCAACCTCCATGATGACTTAATTCACATAGAGATGATAGTTAATGGAAATCATGTGATGGCAACAGTAGATACTGGAGCCACTCAGACTTTTGTGGATTCCAAAGTTGCTACAAAATATGGATTGAAGTTGAAAAAAAGTCCATCCTTCGTCTAGAAGGTGATTTCAAAGGCATAAGTGATTATAGGCATGGCTTATGATGTGCAAATGGTAATTGGAAGTTGGACGAAGAAGCATAACTTGACGGTTATGCCATTTGGGTGATTCTGAAGTAATTCTTGGGATAGACTTCCTTAGAAAGTTTTGTTTTGTTCCTTTTCCTTAGTTATATAGAGTGATGATCGGAGACGAAGCCAATCCAAGTTTCATCAACGCTTCTCATTCTTATGGAGAAGCAAAGAAAGTGAAAAATAAGGGCATTATTATTTTTCTATTTCGATTAAGAAAGGATTAAAGAAAGGTGCTGATACTTTTCTTGCTGCCATGATTAAGGTGAAACGAGTACAGCGATGGAGGTACCAGATTGTGTTGCTGATTTACTAAGGCAATATGATTATTTGATGCCCCCTGAATTACCTAAAGAGTTTCCTCAAAGGAGGGACATTGACCACAAAATAGAGTTGCTGCCAATTTTAGATGCTTCGACATTAGCTCCTTATCGAATGGCCCCTAAAGAGTTGGCTAAATTGCTGAAACAGTTAAATGAATTTCTAGATGTGGGTTTGATTCAAACATCTAAGGCTATTTATGGTGCTCCTATTTTATTAAAAAAAAGCAGGATGGTTCTGTGAATAAAGTGACTGTGAAGAACAAGTATCCTGTTCCATTGGTGCAACATATCATGTTTAGGCTGACCAAGGCATGCTAGTTTACGAAAATTAATATATGATTAAGGCATTGGCAGGTTAAAATAGCAGAGGTTGGTGAATCAAAAACCACATGTGTGATGAGGTATTGCTCTTTCGAGTTTGTGGTTATGCCATTTGGGTTGACAAATACCCCAACAACATTCTACAACTTGATGAATGATGTGTTTTTTGATTACCTTGATGATTTTTTTGTGGTATATATATATGAAATAGTCATTTATAGTTGCTCCCTTGATGAACATTTGGAACATTTAAAGTTAGTATTGTCCTGATTGAGGGTGTACAAACTTTATGTCAATATGGAAAAGTACGAGTTTGCTAAAAGGGAAGTGATGTTACTTGGGCATTTGGTTAGTAACAATCAATTGAGGATGGATCCTAAGAATATGCAACTGATTGACGAATGGCAAATGCCTAATAGGGTCAAAAAATTGATATCATTCTTGGGGCTGGCTAACTATTATCGCAAGTTTATTGAAGGTTACCCTAAGAAAGCTGCGGCTTTGACAGATTTGCTAAAGAATGATATCAAGTGGATGTGGTCTGAGAAGTGTGATGCAGCATTTCAGATGTTGAAGGATGCTATTGCTTCCAAATCTATTTTGAATCTGCCATACATTGAGTTACTATTTGAAGTACACAGAGATGCATCAAACAAGGCTGTGGGAGGCGTGTTACTGCAAGAAGGCCATCTAGTGGCCTTTGAAAGTCGAAAATTGAGTGATGCTAAGCGAATATATTTGACCCATGAAAAGGATAAGGTTTTAGTAATGCATTTTTTACAGACTTGGAGAATATATTTATTGGGTACTCTATTTGTGGTGC